>NW_024533878.1:0-27336 GCF_016097555.1 Gigantopelta aegis | reverse complement strand
ATTCACCCCACCCCTAAAAATAAAATGTGTAAATGTAAAGGAAAATGTATGTATCGTATGTACGCCCTGCGTGGGCGAATTATAGGAACATTTATTTTAGTCCTTGGCCCAAATATTTGGTGAATAAGGGCAAAAATAAATTTTGGGGCCGAATTTTCCAAAATTGATTTTTGTCGAATGGTGTGTATTAAGTGGTCGAATAAACAAAGTTTTTGGTACATAATGGATAGGGACCACTCACACAGTGTCTCCTCCACTCTATAACTATCAGAACCCTTTCGGAAAGTCAGTATATGGGGCAATGACCGCCATACAAGTACGCACTATAGTGCTGAAAGCATTGCTATATGTGTTCTGACATCTAGTTCACCCCACCCCTAAAAATAAAATGTGTAAATGTAAAGGCAAATGTATGTATCGTATGTACGCCCTGTGTGGGCGAATTATAGGAACATTTATTTTAGTCCTTGGCCCAAATGTTTGGTGAATAAGTGCAAAAATACATTTTGGGGCCGAATTTTCCAAAATTGATTTTTGCCGAATGGTGTGTATTAAGTGGTCGAATGAATACGGTTTTTGGTACATAATTGATAGAAACCAGTCACACACGGTCTCCCTCACTCTATAAATATGATGACCCCTTCTGAAAGTCAGTATATGAGGGAATGACCGCCATACAAGTACGCACTATAGTGCTGAAAGCATTGCTATATGTGTTCTGACATCTAGTTCACCCCACCACTAAAAATAAAATGTGTAAATGTAAAGGCAAATGTATGTATCGTAGGTACGCCCTGTGTGGGCGAATTATAGGAACATTTATTTTAGTCCTTGGCCCAAATATTTGGTGAATAAGGGCAAAAATAAATTTTGGGGCCGAATTTTCCAAAATTGATTTTTGCCGAATGGTGTGTATTAAGTAGTCGAATAAACAAAGTTTTTGGTACATAATGGATAGAAACCAGTCACACAGGGTCTCCCCCACTCTATAAATATGAGAACCCCTTCTGAAAGTCAGTATATGAGGCAATGACCGCCATACAAGTACGCACTATAGTGCTGAAAGCATTGCTATTTGTGTTCTGACATCTAATTCACCCCACCCCTAAAAATAAAATGTGTAAATGTAAAGGCAAATGTATGTATCGTATGTACGCCCTGTGTGGGCGAATTATAGGAACATTTATTTTAGTCCTTGGCCCAAATGTTTGGTGAATAAGGGCAAAAATAAATTTTGGGGCCGAATTTTCCAAAATTGATTTTTGCCGAATGGTGTGTATTAAGTAGTCGAATAAACAAAGTTTTTGGTACATAATGGATAGAAACCAGTCACACAGGGTCTCCCCCACTCTATAAATATGAGAACCCCTTCTGAAAGTCAGTATATGAGGCAATGACCGCCATACAAGTACGCACTATAGTGCTGAAAGCATTGCTATTTGTGTTCTGACATCTAGTTCACCCCACCCCTAAAAATAAAATGTGTAAATGTAAAGGCAAATGTATGTATCGTATGTACGCCCTGTGTGGGCGAATTATAGGAACATTTATTTTAGTCCTTGGCCCAAATGTTTGGTGAATAAGGGCAAAAATAAATTTTGGGGCCGAATTTTCCAAAATTGATTTTTGCCGAATGGTGTGTATTAAGTAGTCGAATAAACAAAGTTTTTGGTACATAATGGATAGAAACCAGTCACACAGGGTCTCCCCCACTCTATAAATATGAGAACCCCTTCTGAAAGTCAGTATATGAGGCAATGACCGCCATACAAGTACGCACTATGAGTGCTGAAAGCATTGCTATTTGTGTTCTGACATCTAGTTCACCCCACCCCTAAAAATAAAATGTGTAAATGTAAAGGCAAATGTATGTATCGTATGTACGCCCTGTGTGGGCGAATTATAGGAACATTTATTTTAGTCCTTGGCCCAAATATTTGGTGAATAAGGGCAAAAATAAATTTTGGGGCCGAATTTTCCAAAATTGATTTTTGCCGAATGGTGTGTATTAAGTAGTCGAATAAACAAAGTTTTTGGTACATAATGGATAGAAACCAGTCACACAGGGTCTCCCCCACTCTATAAATATGAGAACCCCTTCTGAAAGTCAGTATATGAGGCAATGACCGCCATACAAGTACGCACTATAGTGCTGAAAGCATTGCTATTTGTGTTCTGACATCTAGTTCACCCCACCCCTAAAAATAAAATGTGTAAATGTAAAGGCAAATGTATGTATCGTATGTACGCCCTGTGTGGGCGAATTATAGGAACATTTATTTTAGTCCTTGGCCCAAATGTTTGGTGAATAAGGGCAAAAATACATTTTGGGGCCGAATTTTCCAAAATTGATTTTTGCCGAATGGTGTGTATTAAGTAGTCGAATAAACAAAGTTTTTGGTACATAATGGATAGAAACCAGTCACACAGGGTCTCCCCCACTCTATAAATATGAGAACCCCTTCTGAAAGTCAGTATATGAGGCAATGACCGCCATACAAGTACGCACTATGGTGCTGAAAGCATTGCTATTTGTGTTCTGACATCTAATTCACCCCACCCCTAAAAATAAAATGTGTAAATGTAAAGGCAAATGTATGTATCGTATGTACGCCCTGTGTGGGCGAATTATAGGAACATTTATTTTAGTCCTTGGCCCAAATGTTTGGTGAATAAGGGCAAAAATAAATTTTGGGGCCGAATTTTCCAAAATTGATTTTTGCCGAATGGTGTGTATTAAGTAGTCGAATAAACACAGTTTTTGGTACATAATGGATAGAAACCAGTCACACAGGGTCTCCCCCACTCTATAAATATGAGAACCCCTTCTGAAAGTCAGTATATGAGGCAATGACCGCCATACAAGTACGCACTATAGTGCTGAAAGCATTGCTATATGTGTTCTGACATCTAGTTCACCCCACCCCTAAAAATAAAATGTGTAAATGTAAAGGCAAATGTATGTATCGTATGTACGCCCTGTGTGGGCGAATTATAGGAACATTTATTTTAGTCCTTGGCCCAAATATTTGGTGAATAAGGGCAAAAATAAATTTTGGGGCCGAATTTTCCAAAATTGATTTTTGCCGAATGGTGTGTATTAAGTAGTCGAATAAACAAAGTTTTTGGTACATAATGGATAGAAACCAGTCACACAGGGTCTCCCCCACTCTATAAATATGAGAACCCCTTCTGAAAGTCAGTATATGAGGCAATAACCGCCATACAAGTACGCACTATGGTGCTGAAAGCATTGCTATTTGTGTTCTGACATCTAATTCACCCCACCCCTAAAAATAAAATGTGTAAATGTAAAGGCAAATGTATGTATCGTATGTACGCCCTGTGTGGGCGAATTATAGGAACATTTATTTTAGTCCTTGGCCCAAATGTTTGGTGAATAAGGGCAAAAATAAATTTTGGGGCCGAATTTTCCAAAATTGATTTTTGCCGAATGGTGTGTATTAAGTAGTCGAATAAACACAGTTTTTGGTACATAATGGATAGAAACCAGTCACACAGGGTCTCCCCCACTCTATAAATATGAGAACCCCTTCTGAAAGTCAGTATATGAGGCAATGACCGCCATACAAGTACGCACTATAGTGCTGAAAGCATTGCTATTTGTGTTCTGACATCTAGTTCACCCCACCCCTAAAAATAAAATGTGTAAATGTAAAGGCAAATGTATGTATCGTATGTACGCCCTGTGTGGGCGAATTATAGGAACATTTATTTTAGTCCTTGGCCCAAATGTTTGGTGAATAAGGGCAAAAATAAATTTTGGGGCCGAATTTTCCAAAATTGATTTTTGCCGAATGGTGTGTATTAAGTAGTCGAATAAACAAAGTTTTTGGTACATAATGGATAGAAACCAGTCACACAGGGTCTCCCCCACTCTATAAATATGAGAACCCCTTCTGAAAGTCAGTATATGAGGCAATGACCGCCATACAAGTACGCACTATAGTGCTGAAAGCATTGCTATTTGTGTTCTGACATCTAATTCACCCCACCCCTAAAAATAAAATGTGTAAATGTAAAGGCAAATGTATGTATCGTATGTACGCCCTGTGTGGGCGAATTATAGGAACATTTATTTTAGTCCTTGGCCCAAATATTTGGTGAATAAGGGCAAAAATAAATTTTGGGGCCGAATTTTCCAAAATTGATTTTTGCCGAATGGTGTGTATTAAGTAGTCGAATAAACAAAGTTTTTGGTACATAATGGATAGAAACCAGTCACACAGGGTCTCCCCCACTCTATAAATATGAGAACCCCTTCTGAAAGTCAGTATATGAGGCAATGACCGCCATACAAGTACGCACTATAGTGCTGAAAGCATTGCTATTTGTGTTCTGACATCTAGTTCACCCCACCCCTAAAAATAAAATGTAAATGTAAAGGCAAATGTATGTATCGTATGTACGCCCTGTGTGGGCGAATTATAGGAACATTTATTTTAGTCCTTGGCCCAAATGTTTGGTGAATAAGGGCAAAAATAAATTTTGGGGCCGAATTTTCCAAAATTGATTTTTGCCGAATGGTGTGTATTAAGTAGTCGAATAAACAAAGTTTTTGGTACATAATGGATAGAAACCAGTCACACAGGGTCTCCCCCACTCTATAAATATGAGAACCCCTTCTGAAAGTCAGTATATGAGGCAATGACCGCCATACAAGTACGCACTATAGTGCTGAAAGCATTGCTATTTGTGTTCTGACATCTAGTTCACCCCACCCCTAAAAATAAAATGTGTAAATGTAAAGGCAAATGTATGTATCGTATGTACGCCCTGTGTGGGCGAATTATAGGAACATTTATTTTAGTCCTTGGCCCAAATGTTTGGTGAATAAGGGCAAAAATAAATTTTGGGGCCGAATTTTCCAAAATTGATTTTTGCCGAATGGTGTGTATTAAGTAGTCGAATAAACAAAGTTTTTGGTACATAATGGATAGAAACCAGTCACACAGGGTCTCCCCCACTCTATAAATATGAGAACCCCTTCTGAAAGTCAGTATATGAGGCAATGACCGCCATACAAGTACGCACTATGGTGCTGAAAGCATTGCTATTTGTGTTCTGACATCTAGTTCACCCCACCCCTAAAAATAAAATGTGTAAATGTAAAGGCAAATGTATGTATCGTATGTACGCCCTGTGTGGGCGAATTATAGGAACATTTATTTTAGTCCTTGGCCCAAATGTTTGGTGAATAAGGGCAAAAATAAATTTTGGGGCCGAATTTTCCAAAATTGATTTTTGCCGAATGGTGTGTATTAAGTAGTCGAATAAACAAAGTTTTTGGTACATAATGGATAGAAACCAGTCACACAGGGTCTCCCCCACTCTATAAATATGAGAACCCCTTCTGAAAGTCAGTATATGAGGCAATGACCGCCATACAAGTACGCACTATAGTGCTGAAAGCATTGCTATTTGTGTTCTGACATCTAGTTCACCCCACCCCTAAAAATAAAATGTGTAAATGTAAAGGCAAATGTATGTATCGTATGTACGCCCTGTGTGGGCGAATTATAGGAACATTTATTTTAGTCCTTGGCCCAAATATTTGGTGAATAAGGGCAAAAATAAATTTTGGGGCCGAATTTTCCAAAATTGATTTTTGCCGAATGGTGTGTATTAAGTAGTCGAATAAACAAAGTTTTTGGTACATAATGGATAGAAACCAGTCACACAGGGTCTCCCCCACTCTATAAATATGAGAACCCCTTCTGAAAGTCAGTATATGAGGCAATGACCGCCATACAAGTACGCACTATGATGCTGAAAGCATTGCTATTTGTGTTCTGACATCTAATTCACCCCACCCCTAAAAATAAAATGTGTAAATGTAAAGGCAAATGTATGTATCGTATGTACGCCCTGTGTGGGCGAATTATAGGAACATTTATTTTAGTCCTTGGCCCAAATGTTTGGTGAATAAGGGCA
Organism: Gigantopelta aegis; assembly: GCF_016097555.1. Lineage (NCBI taxonomy): Eukaryota > Metazoa > Mollusca > Gastropoda > Neomphalida > Peltospiridae > Gigantopelta > Gigantopelta aegis. The sequence goes on along the minus strand of NW_024533878.1, from coordinate 21,381 downwards.
AAAATAAATTTTGGGGCCGAATTTTCCAAAATTGATTTTTGCCGAATGGTGTGTATTAAGTAGTCGAATAAACAAAGTTTTTGGTACATAATGGATAGAAACCAGTCACACAGGGTCTCCCCCACTCTATAAATATGAGAACCCCTTCTGAAAGTCAGTATATGAGGCAATGACCGCCATACAAGTACGCACTATGATGCTGAAAGCATTGCTATTTGTGTTCTGACATCTAATTCACCCCACCCCTAAAAATAAAATGTGTAAATGTAAAGGCAAATGTATGTATCGTATGTACGCCCTGTGTGGGCGAATTATAGGAACATTTATTTTAGTCCTTGGCCCAAATGTTTGGTGAATAAGGGCAAAAATAAATTTTGGGGCCGAATTTTCCAAAATTGATTTTTGCCGAATGGTGTGTATTAAGTAGTCGAATAAACAAAGTTTTTGGTACATAATGGATAGAAACCAGTCACACAGGGTCTCCCCCACTCTATAAATATGAGAACCCCTTCTGAAAGTCAGTATATGAGGCAATGACCGCCATACAAGTACGCACTATAGTGCTGAAAGCATTGCTATTTGTGTTCTGACATCTAGTTCACCCCACCCCTAAAAATAAAATGTTTAAATGTAAAGGCAAATGTATGTATCGTATGTACGCCCTGTGTGGGCGAATTATAGGAACATTTATTTTAGTCCTTGGCCCAAATATTTGGTGAATAAGGGCAAAAATAAATTTTGGGGCCGAATTTTCCAAAATTGATTTTTGCCGAATGGTGTGTATTAAGTAGTCGAATAAACAAGTTTTTGGTACATAATGGATAGAAACCAGTCACACAGGGTCTCCCCCACTCTATAAATATGAGAACCCCTTCTGAAAGTCAGTATATGAGGCAATGACCGCCATACAAGTACGCACTATGATGCTGAAAGCATTGCTATTTGTGTTCTGACATCTAATTCACCCCACCCCTAAAAATAAAATGTGTAAATGTAAAGGCAAATGTATGTATCGTATGTACGCCCTGTGTGGGCGAATTATAGGAACATTTATTTTAGTCCTTGGCCCAAATGTTTGGTGAATAAGGGCAAAAATAAATTTTGGGGCCGAATTTTCCAAAATTGATTTTTGCCGAATGGTGTGTATTAAGTAGTCGAATAAACAAAGTTTTTGGTACATAATGGATAGAAACCAGTCACACAGGGTCTCCCCACTCTATAAATATGAGAACCCCTTCTGAAAGTCAGTATATGAGGCAATTACCGCCATACAGGTACGCACTATAGTGCTGAAAGCATTGCTATATGTGTTCTGACATCTAGTTCACCCCACCCCTAAAAATAAAATGTGTAAATGTAAAGGCAAATGTATGTATCGCATGTACGCCCTGTGTGGGCGAATTATAGGAACATTTATTTTAGTCCTTGGCCCAAATGTTTGGTGAATAAGGGCAAAATGCGTTTTGGGACCGAATTTTCCAAAATTGATTTTTGACGAATGGTATGTATTATGTAGTAGAATAAACAAAGTTTTTGGTACATAATGGATAGAAACCAGTCACACAGGGTCTCCCCCACTCTATAAATATGATGACCCCTTCTGAAAGTCAGTATATGAGGGAATGACCGCCATACAAGTACGCACTTTAGTGCTGAAAGCATTGCTATTTGTGTTCTGACATCTAATTCACCCCACCCCTAAAAATAAAATGTGTAAATGTAAAGGCAAATGTATGTATCGTATGTACGCCCTGTGTGGGCGAATTATAGGAACATTTATTTTAGTCCTTGGCCCAAATGTTTGGTGAATAAGGGCAAAAATAAATTTTGGGGCCGAATTTTCCAAAATTGATTTTTGCCGAATGGTGTGTATTAAGTAGTCGAATAAACAAAGTTTTTGGTACATAATGGATAGAAACCAGTCACACAGGGTCTCCCCCACTCTATAAATATGATGACCCCTTCTGAAAGTCAGTATATGAGGCAATGACCGCCATACAAGTACGCACTATAGTGCTGAAAGCATTGCTATATGTGTTCTGACATCTAGTTCACCCCACCCCTAAAAATAAAATGTGTAAATGTAAAGGCAAATGTATGTATCGTATGTACGCCCTGTGTGGGCGAATTATAGGAACATTTATTTTAGTCCTTGGCCCAAATATTTGGTGAATAAGGGCAAAAATAAATTTTGGGGCCGAATTTTCCAAAATTGATTTTTGCCGAATGGTGTGTATTAAGTAGTCGAATAAACAAAGTTTTTGGTACATAATGGATAGAAACCAGTCACACAGGGTCTCCCCCACTCTATAAATATGAGAACCCCTTCTGAAAGTCAGTATATGAGGCAATGACCGCCATACAAGTACGCACTATGATGCTGAAAGCATTGCTATTTGTGTTCTGACATCTAGTTCACCCCACCCCTAAAAATAAAATGTGTAAATGTAAAGGCAAATGTATGTATCGTATGTACGCCCTGTGTGGGCGAATTATAGGAACATTTATTTTAGTCCTTGGCCCAAATGTTTGGTGAATAAGGGCAAAAATAAATTTTGGGGCCGAATTTTCCAAAATTGATTTTTGCCGAATGGTGTGTATTAAGTAGTCGAATAAACAAGTTTTTGGTACATAATGGATAGAAACCAGTCACACAGGGTCTCCCCCACTCTATAAATATGAGAACCCCTTCTGAAAGTCAGTATATGAGGCAATGACCGCCATACAAGTATGCACTATGATGCTGAATGCATTGCTATTTGTGTTCTGACATCTAATTCACCCCACCCCTAAAAATAAAATGTGTAAATGTAAAGGCAAATGTATGTATCGTATATACGCCCTGTGTGGGCGAATTATAGGAACATTTATTTTAGTCCTTGGCCCAAATGTTTGGTGAATAAGGGCAAAAATAAATTTTGGGGCCGAATTTTCCAAAATTGATTTTTGCCGAATGGTGTGTATTAAGTAGTCGAATAAACACAGTTTTTGGTACATAATGGATAGAAACCAGTCACACAGGGTCTCCCCCACTCTATAAATATGAGAACCCCTTCTGAAAGTCAGTATATGAGGCAATGACCGCCATACAAGTACGCACTATAGTGCTGAAAGCATTGCTATTTGTGTTCTGACATCTAATTCACCCCACCCCTAAAAATAAAATGTTTAAATGTAAAGGCAAATGTATGTATCGCATGTACGCCCTGTGTGGGCGAATTATAGGAACATTTATTTTAGTCCTTGGCCCAAATATTTGGTGAATAAGGGCAAAAATAAATTTTGGGGCCGAATTTTCCAAAATTGATTTTTGCCGAATGGTGTGTATTAAGTAGTCGAATAAACAAAGTTTTTGGTACATAATGGATAGAAACCAGTCACACAGGGTCTCCCCCACTCTATAAATATGAGAACCCCTTCTGAAAGTCAGTATATGAGGCAATGACCGCCATACAAGTACGCACTATAGTGCTGAAAGCATTGCTATATGTGTTCTGACATCTAGTTCACCCCACCCCTAAAAATAAAATGTTTAAATGTAAAGGCAAATGTATGTATCGTATGTACGCCCTGTGTGGGCGAATTATAGGAACATTTATTTTAGTCCTTGGCCCAAATATTTGGTGAATAAGGGCAAAAATAAATTTTGGGGCCGAATTTTCCAAAATTGATTTTTGCCGAATGGTGTGTATTAAGTAGTCGAATAAACAAAGTTTTTGGTACATAATGGATAGAAACCAGTCACACAGGGTCTCCCCCACTCTATAAATATGAGAACCCCTTCTGAAAGTCAGTATATGAGGCAATGACCGCCATACAAGTACGCACTATAGTGCTGAAAGCATTGCTATTTGTGTTCTGACATCTAGTTCACCCCACCCCTAAAAATAAAATGTGTAAATGTAAAGGCAAATGTATGTATCGTATGTACGCCCTGTGTGGGCGAATTATAGGAACATTTATTTTAGTCCTTGGCCCAAATGTTTGGTGAATAAGGGCAAAAATAAATTTTGGGGCCGAATTTTCCAAAATTGATTTTTGCCGAATGGTGTGTATTAAGTAGTCGAATAAACAAAGTTTTTGGTACATAATGGATAGAAACCAGTCACACAGGGTCTCCCCCACTCTATAAATATGAGAACCCCTTCTGAAAGTCAGTATATGAGGCAATGACCGCCATACAAGTACGCACTATATGCTGAAAGCATTGCTATTTGTGTTCTGACATCTAGTTCACCCCACCCCTAAAAATAAAATGTTTAAATGTAAAGGCAAATGTATGTATCGCATGTACGCCCTGTGTGGGCGAATTATAGGAACATTTATTTTAGTCCTGGCCCAAATATTTGGTGAATAAGGGCAAAAATAAATTTTGGGGCCGAATTTTCCAAAATTGATTTTTGCCGAATGGTGTGTATTAAGTAGTCGAATAAACAAAGTTTTTGGTACATAATGGATAGAAACCAGTCACACAGGGTCTCCCCCACTCTATAAATATCAGAACTCTTTCTGGAAGTCAGTATATGAGGCAATAACCGCCATACAAGTACGCACTATGATGCTGAATGTATTGCTATTTGTGTTCTGACATCTAATTCACCCCACCCCTAAAAATAAAAAGTGTATATGTAAAGACAAATGTATGTATCGCATATACGCTCTGTGTGGGCGAATTATAGGAACATTTATTTTAGTCCTAGGCCCAAATGTTTGGTGAATAAGGGCAAAAATAAATTTTGGGGCCGAATTTTCCAAAATTGTATTTTGCCGAATGGTGTGTATTAAGTAGTCGAATAAACACAGTTTTTGGTACATAATGGATAGAAACCAGTCACACAGGGTCTCCCCCACTCTATAAATATGAGAACCCCTTCTGAAAGTCAGTATATGAGGCAATGACCGCCATACAAGTACGCACTATAGTGCTGAAAGCATTGCTATTTGTGTTCTGACATCTAATTCACCCCACCCCTAAAAATAAAATGTGTAAATGTAAAGGCAAATGTATGTATCGTATGTACGCCCTGTGTGGGCGAATTATAGGAACATTTATTTTAGTCCTTGGCCCAAATGTTTGGTGAATAAGGGCAAAAATAAATTTTGGGGCCGAATTTTCCAAAATTGATTTTTGCCGAATGGTGTGTATTAAGTAGTCGAATAAACAAAGTTTTTGGTACATAATGGATAGAAACCAGTCACACAGGGTCTCCCCCACTCTATAAATATGAGAACCCCTTCTGAAAGTCAGTATATGAGGCAATGACCGCCATACAAGTACGCACTATAGTGCTGAAAGCATTGCTATTTGTGTTCTGACATCTAGTTCACCCCACCCCTAAAAATAAAATGTTTAAATGTAAAGGCAAATGTATGTATCGCATGTACGCCCTGTGTGGGCGAATTATAGGAACATTTATTTTAGTCCTTGGCCCAAATATTTGGTGAATAAGGGCAAAAATAAATTTTGGGGCCGAATTTTCCAAAATTGATTTTTGCCGAATGGTGTGTATTAAGTAGTCGAATAAACAAAGTTTTTGGTACATAATGGATAGAAACCAGTCACACAGGGTCTCCCCCACTCTATAAATATGAGAACCCCTTCTGAAAGTCAGTATATGAGGCAATGACCGCCATACAAGTACGCACTATGATGCTGAAAGCATTGCTATTTGTGTTCTGACATCTAGTTCACCCCACCCCTAAAAATAAAATGTGTAAATGTAAAGGCAAATGTATGTATCGTATGTACGCCCTGTGTGGGCGAATTATAGGAACATTTATTTTAGTCCTTGGCCCAAATGTTTGGTGAATAAGGGCAAAAATAAATTTTGGGGCCGAATTTTCCAAAATTGATTTTTGCCGAATGGTGTGTATTAAGTAGTCGAATAAACAAAGTTTTTGGTACATAATGGATAGAAACCAGTCACACAGGGTCTCCCCCACTCTATAAATATGAGAACCCCTTCTGAAAGTCAGTATATGAGGCAATGACCGCCATACAAGTACGCACTATAGTGCTGAAAGCATTGCTATTTGTGTTCTGACATCTAGTTCACCCCACCCCTAAAAATAAAATGTGTAAATGTAAAGGCAAATGTATGTATCGTATGTACGCCCTGTGTGGGCGAATTATAGGAACATTTATTTTAGTCCTTGGCCCAAATGTTTGGTGAATAAGGGCAAAAATAAATTTTGGGGCCGAATTTTCCAAAATTGATTTTTGCCGAATGGTGTGTATTAAGTAGTCGAATAAACAAAGTTTTTGGTACATAATGGATAGAAACCAGTCACACAGGGTCTCCCCCACTCTATAAATATGAGAACCCCTTCTGAAAGTCAGTATATGAGGCAATGACCGCCATACAAGTACGCACTATGATGCTGAATGCATTGCTATTTGTGTTCTGACATCTAATTCACCCCACCCCTAAAAATAAAATGTTTAAATGTAAAGGCAAATGTATGTATCGTATGTACGCCCTGTGTGGGCGAATTATAGGAACATTTATTTTAGTCCTAGGCCCAAATGTTTGGTGAATAAGGGCAAAAATAAATTTTGGGGCCGAATTTTCCAAAATTGATTTTTGCCGAATGGTGTGTATTAAGTAGTGAATAAACAAAGTTTTTGGTACATAATGGATAGAAACCAGTCACACAGGGTCTCCCCCACTCTATAAATATGAGAACCCTTTCTGAAAGTCAGTATATGAGGCAATGACCGCCATACAAGTACGCACTATGATGCTGAATGCATTGCTATTTGTGTTCTGACATCTAATTCACCTCACCCCTAAAAATAAAAAGTGTATATGTAAAGGCAAATGTATGTATCGCATGTACGCCCTGTGTGGGCGAATTATAGGAACATTTATTTCAGTCCTAGGCCCAAATGTTTGGTGAATAAGGGCAAAAATACATTTTGGGACCGAATTTTCCAAAATTGATTTTTGCCGAATGGTGTGTATTAAATAGTCGAATAAACAAAGTTTTTGGTACATAATGGATAGAAACCAGTCACACAGGGTCTCCCCCACTCTATAAATATGAGAACCCCTTCTGAAAGTCAGTATATGAGGCAATGACCGCCATACAAGTACGCACTATGATGCTGAAAGCATTGCTATTTGTGTTCTGACATCTAATTCACCCCACCCCTAAAAATAAAATGTGTAAATGTAAAGGCAAATGTATGTATCGTATGTACGCCCTGTGTGGGCGAATTATAGGAACATTTATTTTAGTCCTTGGCCCAAATGTTTGGTGAATAAGGGCAAAAATAAATTTTGGGGCCGAATTTTCCAAAATTGATTTTTGCCGAATGGTGTGTATTAAGTAGTCGAATAAACAAAGTTTTTGGTACATAATGGATAGAAACCAGTCACACAGGGTCTCCCCCACTCTATAAATATGAGAACCCCTTCTGAAAGTCAGTATATGAGGCAATGACCGCCATACAAGTACGCACTATAGTGCTGAAAGCATTGCTATTTGTGTTCTGACATCTAGTTCACCCCACCCCTAAAAATAAAATGTTTAAATGTAAAGGCAAATGTATGTATCGCATGTACGCCCTGTGTGGGCGAATTATAGGAACATTTATTTTAGTCCTTGGCCAAAATATTTGGTGAATAAGGGCAAAAATAAATTTTGGAGCCGAATTTTCCAAAATTGATTTTTGCCGAATGGTGTGTATTAAGTAGTCGAATAAACAAAGTTTTTGGTACATAATGGATAGAAACCAGTCACACAGGGTCTCCCCCACTCTATAAATATGAGAACCCCTTCTGAAAGTCAGTATATGAGGCAATGACCGCCATACAAGTACGCACTATGATGCTGAAAGCATTGCTATTTGTGTTCTGACATCTAGTTCACCCCACCCCTAAAAATAAAATGTGTAAATGTAAAGGCAAATGTATGTATCGTAGGTACGCCCTGTGTGGGCGAATTATAGGAACATTTATTTTAGTCCTTGGCCCAAATGTTTGGTGAATAAGGGCAAAAATAAATTTTGGGGCCGAATTTTCCAAAATTGATTTTTGCCGAATGGTGTGTATTAAGTAGTCGAATAAACAAAGTTTTTGGTACATAATGGATAGAAACCAGTCACACAGGGTCTCCCCCACTCTATAAATATGAGAACCCCTTCTGAAAGTCAGTATATGAGGCAATGACCGCCATACAAGTACGCACTATATGCTGAAAGCATTGCTATTTGTGTTCTGACATCTAGTTCACCCCACCCCTAAAAATAAAATGTTTAAATGTAAAGGCAAATGTATGTATCGCATGTACGCCCTGTGTGGGCGAATTATAGGAACATTTATTTTAGTCCTTGGCCCAAATGTTTGGTGAATAAGGGCAAAAATAATTTTGGGGCCGAATTTTCCAAAATTGATTTTTGCCGAATGGTGTGTATTAAGTAGTCGAATAAACAAAGTTTTTGGTACATAATGGATAGAAACCAGTCACACAGGGTCTCCCCCACTCTATAAATATGAGAACCCCTTCTGAAAGTCAGTATATGAGGCAATGACCGCCATACAAGTACGCACTATGTGCTGAAAGCATTGCTATTTGTGTTCTGACATCTAATTCACCCCACCCCTAAAAATAAAATGTGTAAATGTAAAGGCAAATGTATGTATCGTATGTACGCCCTGTGTGGGCGAATTATAGGAACATTTATTTTAGTCCTTGGCCCAAATGTTTGGTGAATAAGGGCAAAAATAAATTTTGGGGCCGAATTTTCCAAAATTGATTTTTGCCGAATGGTGTGTATTAAGTAGTCGAATAAACAAAGTTTTTGGTACATAATGGATAGAAACCAGTCACACAGGGTCTCCCCCACTCTATAAATATGAGAACCCCTTCTGAAAGTCAGTATATGAGGCAATGACCGCCATACAAGTACGCACTATAGTGCTGAAAGCATTGCTATTTGTGTTCTGACATCTAATTCACCCCACCCCTAAAAATAAAATGTTTAAATGTAAAGGCAAATGTATGTATCGCATGTACGCCCTGTGTGGGCGAATTATAGGAACATTTATTTTAGTCCTGGCCCAAATATTTGGTGAATAAGGGCAAAAATAAATTTTGGGGCCGAATTTTCCAAAATTGATTTTTGCCGAATGGTGTGTATTAAGTAGTCGAATAAACAAAGTTTTTGGTACATAATGGATAGAAACCAGTCACACAGGGTCTCCCCACTCTATAAATATGAGAACCCCTTCTGAAAGTCAGTATATGAGGCAATGACCGCCATACAAGTACGCACTATGATGCTGAATGCATTGCTATTTGTGTTCTGACATCTAATTCACCCCACCCCTAAAAATAAAATGTTTAAATGTAAAGGCAAATGTATGTATCGTATGTACGCCCTGTGTGGGCGAATTATAGGAACATTTATTTTAGTCCTTGGCCCAAATGTTTGGTGAATAAGGGCAAAAATAAATTTTGGGGCCGAATTTTCCAAAATTGATTTTTGCCGAATGGTGTGTATTAAGTAGTCGAATAAACAAAGTTTTTGGTACATAATGGATAGAAACCAGTCACACAGGGTCTCCCCCACTCTATAAATATGAGAACCCCTTCTGAAAGTCAGTATATGAGGCAATGACCGCCATACAAGTACGCACTATGATGCTGAAAGCATTGCTATTTGTGTTCTGACATCTAATTCACCCCACCCCTAAAAATAAAATGTGTAAATGTAAAGGCAAATGTATGTATCGTATGTACGCCCTGTGTGGGCGAATTATAGGAACATTTATTTTAGTCCTTGGCCCAAATGTTTGGTGAATAAGGGCAAAAATAAATTTTGGGGCCGAATTTTCCAAAATTGATTTTTGCCGAATGGTGTGTATTAAGTAGTCGAATAAACACAGTTTTTGGTACATAATGGATAGAAACCAGTCACACAGGGTCTCCCCCACTCTATAAATATGAGAACCCCTTCTGAAAGTCAGTATATGAGGCAATGACCGCCATACAAGTACGCACTATGATGCTGAATGCATTGCTATTTGTGTTCTGACATCTAATTCACCCCACCCCTAAAAATAAAATGTTTAAATGTAAAGGCAAATGTATGTATCGTATGTACGCCTGTGTGGGCGAATTAAAGGAACATTTATTTTAGTCCTGGCCCAAATGTTTGGTGAATAAGGGCAAAAATAAATTTTGGGGCCGAATTTTCCAAAATTGATTTTTGCCGAATGGTGTGTATTAAGTAGTCGAATAAACAAAGTTTTTGGTACATAATGGATAGAAACCAGTCACACAGGGTCTACCCTACTCTATAAATATGAGAACCCTTTCTGAAAGTCAGTATATGAGGCAATGACCGCCATACAAGTACGCACTATGATGCTGAATGCATTGCTATTTGTGTTCTGACATCTAATTCACCCCACCCCTAAAAATAAAATGTGTAAATGTAAAGGCAAATGTATGTATCGTATATACGCTCTTCGTGGGCGAATTATAGGAACATTTATTTTAGTCCTAGGCCCAAATGTTTGGTGAATAAGGGCAAAAATAAATTTTGGGGCCGAATTTTCCAAAATTGATTTTTGCCGAATGGTGTGTATTAAGTAGTCGAATAAACAAAGTTTTTGGTACATAATGGATAGAAACCAGTCACACAGGGTCTCCCCCACTCTATAAATATGAGAACCCCTTCTGAAAGTCAGTATATGAGGCAATGACCGCCATACAAGTACGCACTATGATGCTGAAAGCATTGCTATTTGTGTTCTGACATCTAATTCACCCCACCCCTAAAAATAAAATGTGTAAATGTAAAGGCAAATGTATGTATCGCATGTACGCCCTGTGTGCGCGAATTATAGGAACATTTATTTTAGTCCTTGGCCCAAATGTTTGGTGAATAAGGGCAAAAATAAATTTTGGGCCGAATTTTCCAAAATTGATTTTTGCCGAATGGTGTGTATTAAGTAGTCGAATAAACAAAGTTTTTGGTACATAATGGATAGAAACCAGTCACACAGGGTCTCCCCCACTCTATAAATATGAGAACCCCTTCTGAAAGTCAGTATATGAGGCAATGACCGCCATACAAGTACGCACTATAGTGCTGAAAGCATTGCTATTTGTGTTCTGACATCTAATTCACCCCACCCCTAAAAATAAAATGTTTAAATGTAAAGGCAAATGTATGTATCGCATGTACGCCCTGTGTGGGCGAATTATAGGAACATTTATTTTAGTCCTTGGCCCAAATATTTGGTGAATAAGGGCAAAAATAAATTTTGGGGCCGAATTTTCCAAAATTGATTTTTGCCGAATGGTGTGTATTAAGTAGTCGAATAAACAAAGTTTTTGGTACATAATGGATAGAAACCAGTCACACAGGGTCTCCCCCACTCTATAAATATGAGAACCCCTTCTGAAAGTCAGTATATGAGGCAATGACCGCCATACAAGTACGCACTATAGTGCTGAAAGCATTGCTATTTGTGTTCTGACATCTAGTTCACCCCACCCCTAAAAATAAAATGTGTAAATGTAAAGGCAAATGTATGTATCGTATGTACGCCCTGTGTGGGCGAATTATAGGAACATTTATTTTAGTCCTTGGCCCAAATGTTTGGTGAATAAGGGCAAAAATAAATTTTGGGGCCGAATTTTCCAAAATTGATTTTTGCCGAATGGTGTGTATTAAGTAGTCGAATAAACAAAGTTTTTGGTACATAATGGATAGAAACCAGTCACACAGGGTCTCCCCCACTCTATAAATATGAGAACCCCTTCTGAAAGTCAGTATATGAGGCAATGACCGCCATACAAGTATGCACTATGATGCTGAAAGCATTGCTATTTGTGTTCTGACATCTAATTCACCCCACCCCTAAAAATAAAATGTGTAAATGTAAAGGCAAATGTATGTATCGTATGTACGCCCTGTGTGGGCGAATTATAGGAACATTTATTTTAGTCCTTGGCCCAAATGTTTGGTGAATAAGGGCAAAAATAAATTTTGGGGCCGAATTTTCCAAAATTGATTTTTGCCGAATGGTGTGTATTAAGTAGTCGAATAAACAAAGTTTTTGGTACATAATGGATAGAAACCAGTCACACAGGGTCTCCCCCACTCTATAAATATGAGAACCCCTTCTGAAAGTCAGTATATGAGGCAATGACCGCCATACAAGTACGCACTATAGTGCTGAAAGCATTGCTATATGTGTTCTGACATCTAATTCACCCCACCCCTAAAAATAAAATGTGTAAATGTAAAGGCAAATGTATGTATCGTATGTACGCCCTGTGTGGGCGAATTATAGGAACATTTATTTTAGTCCTTGGCCCAAATGTTTGGTGAATAAGGGCAAAAATAAATTTTGGGGCCGAATTTTCCAAAATTGATTTTTACCGAATGGTGTGTATTAAGTAGTCGAATAAACAAAGTTTTTGGTACATAATGGATAGAAACCAGTCACACAGGGTCTCCCCCACTCTATAAATATCAGAACTCTTTCTGGAAGTCAGTATATGAGGCAATAACCGCCATACGAGTACGCACTGTGATGCCGAATGTATTGCTATTTGTGTTCTGACATCTAATTCACCCCACCCCTAAAAATAAAATGAGTATATGTAAAGACAAATGTCTGTATCGAATATACGCTCTTCGTGGGCGAATTATAGTAACATTTATTTTAGTCCTAGGCCCAAATGTTTGGTGAATAAGGGGAAAAATAAATTTTAGGGCCGAATTTTCAAAAATTGTATTTTGCCGAATGGTGTGTATTAAGTAGTCGAATAAACACAGTTTTTGGTACATAATGGATAGAAACCAGTCACACAGGGTCTCCCCCACTGTATAAATATGAGAACCCCTTCTGAAAGTCAGTATATGAGGCAATGACCGCCATACAAGTACGCACTATAGTGCTGAAAGCATTGCTATTTGTGTTCTGACATCTAGTTCACCCCACCCCTAAAAATAAAATGTTTAAATGTAAAGGCAAATGTATGTATCGCATGTACGCCCTGTGTGGGCGAATTATAGGAACATTTATTTTAGTCCTTGGCCCAAATATTTGGTGAATAAGGGCAAAAATAAATTTTGGGGCCGAATTTTCCAAAATTGATTTTTGCCGAATGGTGTGTATTAAGTAGTCGAATAAACAAAGTTTTTGGTACATAATGGATAGAAACCAGTCACACAGGGTCTCCCCCACTCTATAAATATGAGAACCCCTTCTGAAAGTCAGTATATGAGGCAATGACCGCCATACAAGTACGCACTATGATGCTGAATGCATTGCTATTTGTGTTCTGACATCTAATTCACCCCACCCCTAAAAATAAAAAGTGTATATGTAAAGACAAATGTATGTATCGTATATACGCTCTTCGTGGGCGAATTATAGGAACATTTATTTCAGTCCTAGGCCCAAATGTTTGGTGAATAAGGGCAAAAATAAATTTTGGGGCCGAATTTTCAAAAATTGTATTTTGCCGAATGGTGTGTATTAAGTAGTCGAATAAACACAGTTTTTGGTACATAATGGATAGAAACCAGTCACACAGGGTCTCCCCCACTCTATAAATATGAGAACCCCTTCTGAAAGTCAGTATATGAGGCAATGACCGCCATACAAGTACGCACTATGTGCTGAAAGCATTGCTATTTGTGTTCTGACATCTAGTTCACCCCACCCCTAAAAATAAAATGTGTAAATGTAAAGGCAAATGTATGTATCGTATGTACGCCCTGTGTGGGCGAATTATAGGAACATTTATTTTAGTCCTTGGCCCAAATGTTTGGTGAATAAGGGCAAAAATAAATTTTGGGGCCGAATTTTCCAAAATTGATTTTTGCCGAATGGTGTGTATTAAGTAGTCGAATAAACAAAGTTTTTGGTACATAATGGATAGAAACCAGTCACACAGGGTCTCCCCCACTCTATAAATATGAGAACCCCTTCTGAAAGTCAGTATATGAGGCAATGACCGCCATACAAGTACGCACTATAGTGCTGAAAGCATTGCTATTTGTGTTCTGACATCTAATTCACCCCACCCCTAAAAATAAAATGTGTAAATGTAAAGGCAAATGTATGTATCGTATGTACGCCCTGTGTGGGCGAATTATAGGAACATTTATTTTAGTCCTTGGCCCAAATGTTTGGTGAATAAGGGCAAAAATAAATTTTGGGGCCGAATTTTCCAAAATTGATTTTTGCCGAATGGTGTGTATTAAGTAGTCGAATAAACAAAGTTTTTGGTACATAATGGATAGAAACCAGTCACACAGGGTCTCCCCCACTCTATAAATATGAGAACCCCTTCTGAAAGTCAGTATATGAGGCAATGACCGCCATACAAGTACGCACTATGATGCTGAATGCATTGCTATTTGTGTTCTGACATCTAATTCACCCCACCCCTAAAAATAAAATGTGTAAATGTAAAGGCAAATGTATGTATCGTAGGTACGCCCTGTGTGGGCGAATTATAGGAACATTTATTTTAGTCCTTGGCCCAAATGTTTGGTGAATAAGGGCAAAAATAAATTTTGGGGCCGAATTTTCCAAAATTGATTTTTGCCGAATGGTGTGTATTAAGTAGTCGAATAAACAAAGTTTTTGGTACATAATGGATAGAAACCAGTCACACAGGGTCTCCCCCACTCTATAAATATGAGAACCCCTTCTGAAAGTCAGTATATGAGGCAATGACCGCCATACAAGTACGCACTATGATGCTGAATGTATTGCTATTTGTGTTCTGACATCTAATTCACCCCACCCCTAAAAATAAAATGTGTAAATGTAAAGACAAATGTATGTATCGTATATACGCTCTTCGTGGGCGAATTATAGGAACATTTATTTCAGTCCTAGGCCCAAATGTTTGGTGAATAAGGGCAAAAATAAATTTTGTGGCCGAATTTTCAAAAACTGTATTTTGCGGAATGGTGTGTATTAAGTAGTCGAATAAACAAAGTTTTTGGTACATAATGGATAGAAACCAGTCACACAGGGTCTCCCCCACTCTATAAATATGAGAACCCTTTCTGAAAGTCAGTATATGAGGCAATGACCGCCATACAAGTACGCACTATGATGCTGAATGCATTGCTATTTGTGTTCTGACATCTAATTCACCCCACCCCTAAAAATAAAATGTTTAGATGTAAAGGCAAATGTATGTATCGTATGTACGCCCTGTGTGGGCGAATTATAGGAACATTTATTTAGTCCTTGGCCCAAATATTTGGTGAATAAGGGCAAAAATAAATTTTGGGGCCGAATTTTCCAAAATTGATTTTTGCCGAATGGTGTGTATTAAGTAGTCGAATAAACAAAGTTTTTGGTACATAATGGATAGAAACCAGTCACACAGGGTCTCCCCCACTCTATAAATATGAGAACCCCTTCTGAAAGTCAGTATATGAGGCAATGACCGCCATACAAGTACGCACTATAGTGCTGAAAGCATTGCTATTTGTGTTCTGACATCTAATTCACCCCACCCCTAAAAATAAATGTAAATGTAAAGGCAAATGTATGTATCGCATGTACGCCCTGTGTGGGCGAATAATAGGAACATTTATTTTAGTCCTTGGCCCAAATATTTGGTTAATAAGGGCAAAAATAAATTTTGGAGCCGAATTTTCCAAAATTGATTTTTGCCGCATGGTGTGTATTAAGTAGTCGAATAAAAAAAATTTTGGTACATAATGGATAGAAACCAGTCACACAGGGTCTCCCCCACTCTATAAATATGAGAACCCCTTCTGAAAGTCAGTATATGAGGCAATGACCGCCAACAAGTACGCACTATAGTGCTGAAATGCTATATGTGTTCTGACATCTAGTTCACCCCACCCCTAAAAATAAAATGTTTAAATGTAAAGGCAAATGTATGTATCGCATGTACGCCCTGTGTGGGTTTGGATTTGAACCAGTCACCCAGTGTCTACCCTACTCTATAAATATCACAACTCTTTCTGGAAGTCAGTATATGAGGCAATAACCGTCATACAAGTACGCACTATGATGCTGAATGTATTGCTATTTGTGTTCTGACATCTAGTTCACCCGACCCCTAAAAATTAAATGTGTAAATGTAAAGGCAAATGTATGTATCGTATGTACGCCCTGTGTGGGCGAATTATAGGAACATTTATTGTAGTCCTTGGCCCAAATATTTGGTGAATAAGGGTAAAAATAAATTTTGGGGCCGAATTTTCCAAAATTGATTTTTGCCGAATGGTGTGTATTAAGTAGTCGAATAAACAAAGTTTTTGGTACATAATGGATAGAAACCAGTCACACAGGGTCTCCCCGACTCTATAAATATGAGAACCCCTTC
This sequence comes from Gigantopelta aegis, assembly GCF_016097555.1. Classification (NCBI taxonomy): domain Eukaryota; kingdom Metazoa; phylum Mollusca; class Gastropoda; order Neomphalida; family Peltospiridae; genus Gigantopelta; species Gigantopelta aegis. Next base: position 5,025 of record NW_024533878.1, on the reverse strand, counting down.
TGAAAGTCAGTATATGAGGCAATGACCGCCATACAAGTACGCACTATGGTGCTGAAAGCATTGCTATTTGTGTTCTGACATCTAATTCACCCCACCCCTAAAAATAAAATGTGTAAATGTAAAGGCAAATGTATGTATCGTATGTACGCCCTGTGTGGGCGAATTATAGGAACATTTATTTCAGTCCTTGGCCCAAATGTTTGGTGAATAAGGGCAAAAATAAATTTTGGGGCCGAATTTTCCAAAATTGATTTTTGCGAAATGGTGTGTATTAAGTAGTCGAATAAACAAAGTTTTTGGTACATAATGGATAGAAACCAGTCACACGGGGTCTCCCCCACTCTATAAATATGAGAACCCCTTCTGAAAGTCAGTATATGAGGTTATGACCGCCATACAAGTACGCACTATAGTGCTGAAAGCATTGCTATTTGTGTTCTGACATCTAATTCACCCCACCCCTAAAAATAAAATGTTTAAATGTAAAGGCAAATGTATGTATCGCATGTACGCCCTGTGTGGGCGAATTATAGGAACATTTATTTTAGTCCTTGGCCCAAATGTTTGGTGAATAAGGGCAAAAATAAATTTTGGGGCCGAATTTTCCAAAATTGATTTTTGCCGAATGGTGTGTATTAAGTAGTCGAATAAACAAAGTTTTTGGTACATAATGGATAGAAACCAGTCACACAGGGTCTCCCCCACTCTATAAATATGAGAACCCCTTCTGAAAGTCAGTATATGAGGCAATGACCGCCATACAAGTACGCACTATGATGCTGAATGCATTGCTATTTGTGTTCTGACATCTAATTCACCCCACCCCTAAAAATAAAATGTGTAAATGTAAAGGCAAATGTATGTATCGTATATACGCCCTGTGTGGGCGAATTATAGGAACATTTATTTTAGTCCTTGGCCCAAATGTTTGGTGAATAAGGGCAAAAATAAATTTTGGGGCCGAATTTTCCAAAATTGATTTTTTGCCGAATGGTGTGTATTAAGTAGTCGAATAAACAAAGTTTTTGGTACATAATGGATAGAAACCAGTCACACAGGGTCTCCCCCACTCTATAAATATGAGAACCCCTTCTGAAAGTCAGTATATGAGGCAATGACCGCCATACAAGTACGCACTATGATGCTGAATGCATTGCTATTTGTGTTCTGACATCTAATTCACCCCACCCCTAAAAATAAAATGTGTAAATGTAAAGGCAAATGTATGTATCGTATGTACGCCCTGTGTGGGCGAATTATAGGAACATTTATTTTAGTCCTTGGCCCAAATGTTTGGTGAATAAGGGCAAAAATAAATTTTGGGGCCGAATTTTCCAAAATTGATTTTTGCCGAATGGTGTGTATTAAGTAGTCGAATAAACACAGTTTTTGGTACATAATGGATAGAAACCAGTCACACAGGGTCTCCCCCACTCTATAAATATGAGAACCCCTTCTGAAAGTCAGTATATGAGGCAATGACCGCCATACAAGTACGCACTATGATGCTGAATGCATTGCTATTTGTGTTCTGACATCTAATTCACCCCACCCCTAAAAATAAAATGTGTAAATGTAAAGGCAAATGTATGTATCGCATGTACGCCCTGTGTGGCGAATTATAGGAACATTTATTTTAGTCCTTGGCCCAAATGTTTGGTGAATAAGGGCAAAAATAAATTTTGGGGCCGAATTTTCCAAAATTGATTTTTGCCGAAATGGAGTGTATTAAGTAGTCGAATAAACAAAGTTTTTGGTACATAATGGACTTGAACCAGTCACCCAGTGTCTACCCTACTCTATAAATATTAGAACCCTTTCTGGAAGTCAGTATATGAGGCAATAACCGTCATACAAGTACGCACTATGATGCTGAATGTATTGCTATTTGTGTTCTGACATTTAGTTCACCCCATCCCTAAAAATTAAATGTGTATATGTAAAGACAAATGTATGTATCGTATATACGCCATTCGTGGGCGAATTATAGGAACATTTATTTCAGTGCCTGGCCCAAATATTTTGTTAATAAGGGCAAAAATAAATTTTAGGGCCGAATTTTCCAAAATTGATTTTTGCCGAATGGTATGTATTAAGGAGTCGAATAAACAAAGTTTTTGCTACATAATGGATAGAAACCAGTCACACAGGGACTCCCCCACTGTATAAATATGAGAACCCCTTCTGAAAGTCAGTATATGAGCCAATGACCGCCAAACAAGTACGCACTATGATGCTGAATGCATTGCTATTTGTGTTCTGACATCTAATTCACCCCACCCCTAAAAATAAAATGTTTAAATGTAAAGGCAAATGTATGTATCGCATGTACGCCCTGTGTGGGCGAATTATAGGAACATTTATTTTAGTGCCTGGCCCAAATATTTGGTGAATAAGGGCAAAAATAAATTTTGGGGCCGAATTTTCGAAAATTGATTTTTGCCGAATGGTGTGTATTAAGTAGTCGAATAAACAAAGTTTTTGGTACATAATGGATAGAAACCAGTCACACAGGGTCTCCCCCACTCTATAAATATGAGAACCCCTTCTGAAAGTCAGTATATGAGGCAATGACCGCCATACAAGTACGCACTATGATGCTGAATGCATTGCTATTTGTGTTCTGACATCTAATTCACCCCACCCCTAAAAATAAAAAGTGTATATGTAAAGACAAATGTATGTATCGTATATACGCTCTGTGTGGGCGAATTATAGGAACATTTATTTCAGTCCTAGGCCCAAATGTTTGGTGAATAAGGGCAAAAATAAATTTTGGGGCCGAATTTTCAAAAATTGTATTTTGCCGAATGGTGTGTATTAAGTAGTCGAATAAACACAGTTTTTGGTACATAATGGATAGAAACCAGTCACACAGGGTCTCCCCCACTGTATAAATATGAGAACCCCTTCTGAAAGTCAGTATATGAGGCATTGACCGCCATACAAGTACGCACTATGATGCTGAAAGCATTGCTATTTGTGTTCTGACATCTAATTCACCCCACCCCTAAAAATAAAAAGTGTATATGTAAAGACAAATGTATGTATCGTATATACGCTCTTCGTGGGCGAATTATAGGAACATTTATTTCAGTCCTAGGCCCAAATGTTTGGTGAATAAGGGCAAAAATAAATTTTGGGGCCGAATTTTCAAAAATTGTATTTTGCCGAATGGTGTGTATTAAGTAGTCGAATAAACACAGTTTTTGGTACATAATGGATAGAAACCAGTCACACAGGGTCTCCCCCACTCTATAAATATGAGAACCCCTTCTGAAAGTCAGTATATGAGGCAATGACCGCCAAACAAGTATGCACTATAGTGCTGAAATCATTGCTATATGTGTTCTGATATCTAGTTCACCCCACCCCTAAAAATAAAATGTTTAAATGTAAAGCCAAATGTATGTATCGCATGTACGCCCTCTGTGGGCGAATTACTGGAACATTTATTTTAGTGCCTGGCCCAAATATTTGGTTAATAAGGGAAAAAATACATTTTGGGGCCGAATTTTCTAAAATTGTATTTTGCCGAATGGTGTGTATTAAGTAGTCGAATAAACACAGTTTTTGGTACATAATGGATAGAAACCAGTCACACAGGGTCTCCCCCACTGTATAAATATGAGAACCCCTTCTGAAAGTCAGTATATGAGGCATTGACCGCCATACAAGTACGCACTATGATGCTGAATGCATTGCTATTTGTGTTCTGACATCTAATTCACCCCACCCCTAAAAATAAAAAGTGTATATGTAAAGACAAATGTATGTATCGTATATACGCTCTTCGTGGGCGATTATAGAACATTTATTTCAGTCCTAGGCCCAAATGTTTGGTGAATAAGGGCAAAAATAAATTTTGGGGCCGAATTTTCGAAAATTGATTTTTTGCCGAATGGTGTGTATTAAGTAGTCGAATAAACAAAGTTTTTGGTACATAATGGATTTGAACCAGTCACCCAGTGTCTACCCTACTCTATAAATATCACAACTCTTTCTGGAAGTCAGTATATGAGGCAATAACCGTCATACAAGTACGCACTATGATGCTGAATGCATTGCTATTTGTGTTCTGACATCTAATTCACCCCACCCCTAAAAATAAAAAGTGTATATGTAAAGACAAATGTATGTATCGTATATACGCTCTTCGTGGGCGAATTATAGGAACATTTATTTCAGTCCTAGGCCCAAATGTTTGGTGAATAAGGGCAAAAATAAATTTTGGGGCCGAATTTTCAAAAATTGTATTTTGCCGAATGGTGTGTATTAAGTAGTCGAATAAACACAGTTTTTGGTACATAATGGATAGAAACCAGTCACACAGGGTCTCCCCCACTGTATAAATATGAGAACCCCTTCTGAAAGTCACTATATGAGGCATTGACCGTCATACAAGTACGCACTATGATGCTGAATGCATTGCTATTTGTGTTCTGACATCTAATTCACCCCACCCCTAAAAATAAAATGTTTAAATGTAAAGCCAAATGTATGTATCGCATGTACGCCCTCTGTGGGCGAATTATTGGAACATTTATTTTAGTGCCTGGCCCAAATATTTGGTTAATAAGGGCAAAAATAAATTTTGGGGCCGAATTTTCGAAAATTGATTTTTGCCGAAATGGTGTGTATTAAGTAGTCGAATAAACAAAGTTTTTGGTACATAATGGATTTGAACCAGTCACCCAGTGTCTACCCTACTCTATAAATATCACAACTCTTTCTGGAAGTCAGTATATGAGGCAATAACCGTCATACAAGTACGCACTATGATGCTGAATGTATTGCTATTTGTGTTCTGACATCTAATTCACCCCACCCCTAAAAATAAAAAGTGTATATGTAAAGACAAATGTATGTATCGTATATACCCTCTTCGTGGGCGAATTATAGGAACATTTATTTCAGTCCTAGGCCCAGATGTTTGGTGAATAAGGGGAAAAATAAATTTTGGGGCCGAATTTTCAAAAATTGTATTTTGCCGAATGGTGTGTATTAAGTAGTCGAATAAACACA
>NW_024533877.1:0-35454 GCF_016097555.1 Gigantopelta aegis | reverse complement strand
CACACTGGTATTCTGTGGTACATACCGACAGCTATCTTACACACTGGTATATTGTGTGCTACCTACCGACAGCTATCTCACACACTGGTATACTGTGGTACATACCGACAGCTATCTCACACACTGGTATTCTGTGGTACATACCGACAGCTATCTCACACACTGGTATTCTGTGGTACATACCGACAGCTATCTTACACACTGGTATACTGTGGTACATACCGACAGCTATCTCACACACTGGTATTCTGTGGTACATACCGACAGCTATCTTACACACTGGTATATTGTGTGGTACCTACCGACAGCTATCTCACACACTGGTATACTGTGGTACATACCGACAGCTATCTCACACACTGGTATTCTGTGTGGTACATACCGACAACTATCTGACACACTGGTATTCTGTGTGGTACATACCGACAGCTATCTCACACACTGATATTCTGTGGTACATACCGACAGCTATCTTACACACTGGTATTCTGTGGTACATACCGACAGCTATCTTACACACTGGTATTCTGTGTGGTACATACCGACAGCTATCTTACACACTGGTATTCTGTGTGGTACATACCGACAGCTATCTCACACACTGGTATTCTCTGTGGTACATACCGACAGCTATATTACACACTGGTATTCTGTGTGGTACATACCGACAGCTATCTTACACACTGGTATTCTGTGTGGTACATACCGACAGCTATCTCACACACTGGTATTCTGTGTGGTACATACCGACAGCTATCTCACACACTGGTATTCTGTGGTACATACCGACAGCTATCTCACACACTGGTATTCTGTGTGGTACATACCGACAGCTATCTTACACACTGGTATTCTGTGTGGTACATACCGACAGCTATCTGACACACTGGTATTCTGTGTGGTACATACCGACAGCTATCTTACACACTGGTATTCTGTGGTACATACCGACAGTTATCTGACACACTGGTATTCTGTGGTACATACCGACAGCTATCTTACACACTGGTATTCTGTGGTACATACCGACAGCTATCTTACACACTGGTATTCTGTGTGGTACATACCGACAGCTATCTTACACACTGGTATTCTGTGTGATACATACCGACAGCTATCTCACACACTGGTATTCTGTGTGGTACATACCGACAGCTATCTCACACACTGGTATTCTGTGTGGTACATACCGACAGCTATCTTACACACTGGTATTCTGTGTGGTACATACCGACAGCTATCTTACACACTGGTATTCTGTGTGGTACATACCGACAGCTATCTCACACACTGGTATTCTGTGTGGTACATACCGACAGCTATCTTACACACTGGTATTCTGTGGTACATACCGACAGCTATCTCACACACTGGTATTATGCTATCTCACACACTGATATTCTGTACATACCGACAGCTATCTCACACACTGGTATTCTGTGTGGTACATACCGACAGCTATCTGACACACTGGTATTCTGTGTGGTACATACCGACAGCTATCTTACACACTGGTATTCTGTGTGGTACATACCGACAGCTATCTGACACACTGGTATTCGTGTGGTACATACCGACAGCTATCTTACACACTGGTATTCTGTGTAGTACATACCGACAGCTATCTGACACACTGGTATTCTGTTACATACCGACAACTATCTGAACACACTGGTATTCTGTTTACATACCGACACGCTATCTCATGTAAATGAAATTCTGAATCAATGGTACATACGGTACAAATATTTTACCACACTGGTACTAAATTCTGTCTGTCTACACTACCGACAGCTATCTTTCACACTGGTATTCATGTGTCACCATACCAACAGCTATCTGACACACTGATCGTCTTCACCATACATTATCGACAGCTATCTTCACACTGGCATTCTCACACCTACATAATGATCATTCTGGTATTCTGTGTGGTACATGATCAACGCACTGGTATTCTGTTACATACCGACTGCTATCTTCACAGAATCACTGTGGTACATACCGACTCGTCTTACGGGTCATTCACTGGTACATCTCCGACAGCTCATCTCACACACTGGTATTTACTGTATCATCTACCGACAGCTATTACCACACACTGAAATTCTCATTGCACCAAACCGACAGTTATCTGACACACTGGTAACATGTGTGGTACATACCGACAGCTATCTTACACACTGGTTTTTTGCAAATGGTACATTTATTTCCGACATTCGATCTTTGTTTTCTTTGTATTTACATGAAACATACCGACACCCAAACCCCGACATTATTGGTATATACCGAAAGTCATCATACAAACTGCACGAAGTTGTGCGGAACATACCGACTTTTCTTAAAACACTGTGTGTTCTGTGCGGCACGTACCGACAGCTATAAATAACTAACTGGTTCATTTGTAGTATCATACGACAGCTATCTGGATCTGAGGCTACGTGATTTACATATAGTTTCCCTCCACTAAATCACTTTCAGGTTATATCACATGTGTTTTGCAGTGTGTAACAGCATTGTCTAATCTTTCAGTTAAACACAGATGTAAACAAACAGAACATGTAACTTTCTTGTAGGTGCATTATATTTAATCAATTTATCTCATAAGTCACCCTGTATTTTACCCTTATCATATCATTCATATCAGCTTACCATACCTAACCTAACACAACTGAGGTCATTCACAGTAATATCACACCTCAAATCACCTCATTCACCGCAGGAATGTGCTTTCCAAATTTATAAATAAATTTAATGCAGGGCCGGACCCAGAAGACCAGGGGGGGGGGACAAAATGTCAAAGGCCACCAACATCAAATAATAATAATCACGTTCATTTAATTTGCCTCTAAATTGGGAACCATACGTATATATATATCATATCACCCGATATATCATATACTATTATATATATATATATATATACAATATATACCTAATCGCCGTTCGTATTTATGGTGGTGCTAGGGGCACGCGTTTCACTGATGGGGTATTACCATTTGTAATGCCGCCAAACCCAAAGGGCTCTTTGTTCGGACTCGTATGGGTTCAACCACTTTTTCATCCCGCAGACACAGCCCTGAATGTCCAAAATACGATAGCATTGCTTGGTCAATAACATCATTATTTCGATCTATGACTGCACGTGCTATTTAGCAATGTCCGCACTTCACCACGTAAAATCAAGTTAGGTAGGGTATATAAATTCATTGAAAATGTATTAGTCGACATTTTTGTTATTGTTATTTGAGGAAACAACTATGGGTAAATCGAAAACACACTTCAGTTGATGTAAAATCGTGTATTAAGAACGTTTTCGATTATTGTGAAGATTGAATATCCCAGCGGTATACAGAAGGTATGCTTCTTATCAAATTGTCGATCGAGTTTCCGTTGCACTTAAAGTTTCGGTTTCAACAACTCAAAACAACTGTGAAAAATCTCCCCACTCTACGAATCCAGCACAGAAACAAACTGTTAAAAAACGCGACCGAAATCCCATCGTTCTTTACAAATAAAGATGCCATTATTACAGTATAGTATATAGATTTTTGCCTTAGCAAGCGAATTGCCACATTTCATAATATTTCTCAATGGCCCAAGGGATGAATGTGGAATCAAAATATCCATATGGTTCTTACGAAGAACACTCCATGACCTCGACAGTTAAATACCAACATATATCTACACACTGGAAAAGTGATTTTTAGGACCGACAGCTATATACACACTGGTATTCTGTGTGGTCCATACCGACAGTTATCTTAGAACTGGTATTCTTTGTGTGTACATAAGACAGCTATCTGGGTGAATGTCATTCACAACATCCCACATATCGACAGCTGGACAGATATATTACACACAAGTATTCTGTGTGGTACAAACCGTGCTGCTATAGTTACACACTGGTATTCTGTGACTGGTACATACAGACAGCTATCTGACACACTGGTATTCTGTGATACATATCGACAGTTATCTTGCAGACTGATCATCTGCATACGCGTACGAGACGGGCGTGAGGGATCAGGATGGTGAAATTTAAAATCAGGATTTCAAACTAATGTTTTGTATCCTGATTTTAAATCGACCCTACAATGAAAGAACCTTCTGTGTATCCAATGGATGTGCATTGGCCACTCAGCTATAGGGTATTTGACATTAGACGTATTTCTTTGCACAGTATATTCATATATTTTCAAAATATTGATTAATGTATACAGAAACACAAATATAGTAATTATATTGTCATTGGAGTTAATATTTTATAGCGTACACTTTTAAATGTGATACAAAAAGAGTAAGAAATAGTTAATTGTCGGCCATTTTGAATTGTGAGGTCACGTGGCCAATAGGCGTCACTGCCAGGTTGGTCCTACTATATCAAGTTTTACTCTACACACGATGACCTAACTGCATGCAAAGTGGCATGTTAGTATTCCATTTTCCACTATTTTACCACTATAAGTACCAACTCTACTACACTAATAATACAGAAGCAATACGAGAACATCACTGTGTTGACTGTTTATAACAATGTGCTGTGTTTATTGTCCTACAGTATATTTTGTATCTAGCATAATTCCGGTGTCAGCTAATTCGTGATTTCAATGTATTAACTTCACAACTGCCATCTACTATAATATACATGTACACTTATCGTGTACTGTTCAACACGGAGACATGTTATCTTCGGGACGTTCAAACTGATACCTAGATATTTTTGACTGTGTACTCTGCATAGACATTTGCGGGCTTTGCCTAATATTTTAACTGGAGTGAAAAATATTATTTCTTCTCGCGTATATATATATCGATATATAAATGCATATAGATAGATAGATAGATAGATAGATAGATAGATTTATTTAGATAGACATACTCAACGCATTAGAAACATACGCCAGTTTAATTAACTGGGTTTACATGGCCAGCTAAGGAACTAGGAATACAGTATCATTATTTGGCTGTGACGCTCAGCTCTTTCTAGGGTCACAGATAATTAAAGGTAGGAGAGTAAGTTAACATAGTGCTTAACAATGTCGTTCGGACTTTAGCTACCGGGTTATGACATCGCAAGACAAAACCACACCCAGATGTTTGGCTTTTGAAAAAAAAATGCTTTATGGGTTTTTTGGTACCCAAGCTATTGAACCAGGTTTCATCTTAACAATAATTGCTGAACAACCTGATGTGAAAATGACGGCCCATTTCTTGAGCCACAAAGGACAACCATGCATAACATCATGCAAGACATGATTATGATGTGTGTGAAGATGATAGTGAGATAAAGCCGACAGTGTATCGGATGATAGCCATATGTGGACATGAGTCTCGGTAGTATAATGGCATGTGTGCATAGATTATATATTACCCTCAGGGATTTTACTAAACGGATTTCTTAACCATTTATTCATCCATTAATTCTCTAATTAATTCTCTCATTCATTCATTCATTTAGTCATCTCTCTAATTAGTTTATTCATTCATTCATTAATTTATGTTTGGTACTGTAGTTATGTTAACTTGTGTATGCTAACAGCTATATAATAATAATAATGCTTATACAATGAGCATCGATTTGAAACAATGTTTTGTCACTCGAACTGTCGCCTCATCGTGATTTATCATGTTAGACAAACATTTTCAATTTTGGGTTACTACGTTTGTTTTAGTATTCTTTACAACATGTTAACTCAACTTATTATCAATTGTTTATTATAGCATGATTCTTTCAAAAATAAAATTCTTTTAGTTTTTTGTTTTTTAATTACGTTTTTTGGGAAGGATACCACCGTGAAAGAGTGGAATTAAGAGAGAGAGAGTGCAGAGAGAGAGAGATTTGAGAGAGAGAGAGAGAGAGGGGAGAGGAGAGAGTTTTCAGAAATGCAGAGTTATTACCAGATATTAATAGTTAGGTAAACACCTTTTATTTGCAAAAAACTTTGGATGTGTTGATAGGTTGCTTATATCAGGTTTATTAGTACATGTTAACATTGTCAGCAATAGGAATTGATTTGGTACAATGAAACCTTTTAAACGACAATGCCCGGTGTTTATTATAAGGACATTCCATATTAAATCAATCAAATGCAGTGTAGTTACACGACCATCTTCGATTTCGACTGAACCTGCTGTGTTTGTGAAACAATGTTACCATGAAAATTTCATCTCAAGTTGACTTTTGTTTCCAGAGATATAGATAATCAAGGTTTGACATGACCTGTGGATGAGACTTGTGTCTACTTGGAAAACTCGTGGTGTTAAAACACGCTCCAGTAGAGACCCGTGCGGTACACCAGTGCACCATTATTCAGCGACATCACTCAAGCAGGGTCGGGACATAGCCCAGTGGTAAACCGCTCGCTTGATGCGCGGTCGGTCTGGGATCGATCCCCGTCGGTGGGCCCATTGGGCTATTTCTCGTTCCAGCCAGTGCACTACGACTGGTATATCAAAGGCCGTGGTATGTACTACCCTGCCTGTGGGATGGTGCATATAAAATCCCGTGCTGCTAATCGAAAAGAGTAGCCCATGAAATGGCGACAGCGGGTTTCCTCTCTCAATATCTGTGTGGTCCTTAACCATATGTCCTACACCATATAACCTTAAATAAAATGTGTTGAGTGCGTCGTTAAATAAAACATTTCTTTCCTTCTTTCTTTTTTTTACTCAAGCAGTGTTTCACTGAAGTCACTTTGTCGTCATCGCCAGGGGGCAGGATTTAAAATAATTTTAAACACCTTTTTCATCTAAAACCTAGTTACGGTCTTATTACGCTTATTGTTAACTCTGTGCGTCAGAGACAAGTCAATTTCAGGTACGCCACAGAATGATCGATTTTCTTACACACTTGTTGGTGAGAAATCGTTCGTTATTTTTGTTAACACATACTTGTTAACACATATACGTACGTTAACATTTTAAAGACATACGACTGGCTGCTCCTAGGTGATGACCAGGTCACCAATGCCATACCATCCAATGAAAAGAAAGGACGGTCGAATCGATCACTCCGTGACGATAACCTGAAATTGATTTGTCTGTGACGCACAAGTTAACTATAAGCGCAAGGGCTGTAAATAGGTTTTCATTGGAAAAGACTTTTAAATTTATTTTAAAGCTGTTTTTTTTAAGGATATAAATTTTAACAAATATAATATAACATTCCTGTCCATTAGATACAATTTATCATACGACGCGTTGTCTAAAAGCTTTCGCTCGTTAGATACGTTTCAAAAGAACTCTTTGAAAGATAAACGGTATCTAACGGCCATTCATGTGGTATTTTCTATTTCAGTGTGTTTTCCTCCATTAGATGGTAGGGTATTGATGAACTGATCATCTCCTAAGAATAGGCATGTCTTTAAAATATTATCATACATATATGTGTTAACAGTATGTGTTTTCGAAAATAACGAATTATGTTCTCACCAACGGCTGTGTAAGAAACTAATTTTAAACAGATCATCAACCAATATGTTTTCAACTTGACAAGAGTATTGGAACGATCCTAGAGAGTGGCAGTCCTCTATAGGCGATGCAGGAAGGATGAAATTGTCATTTGTCGTGCTCACGCCGGTCATACATACTTGGCTCTTTCATTTATTCTGTACCTTAGATCTTGATACGGAAGTTCCCAATTTGATACCGTGCAACCTTTAACACAAGTAGAGCCGTTATGGGAGATAAATCTTATGCTACTGACATACGAGAGTTTCGTGTTTGTTAAACCAGGTAGTGGAAACTACACGCTGGTCTAGGCCTATATTTGTGTTTATGAGTGGAAAATTACAGCATGTGACAGAACGAGTTTCAAGGTCTTCTCACTGATGATCAGTTTCCCCAAGAGGTCACCAGTCACGATGTGTGTCATTTGTGTGTATTCCTTTCAGACGTGGACACAGTAATCATTGCCAGGGCGTACCTAACTGGAGGTGGGGGTGGGGTGGGGGTGGGGCCATTACACCACTGAAAAAAGTATTCTGTTTAGTTTTAAGGGCACAGACTCAAAGTTGCATAATATTTATTAACATTTGTGCAAAATATAAATATTATTCCCTGAATTATATGCCCACGACAACTATACCCAAACAATGTTTTTCAGCGTATAATTAAATGAGTTTGTAGGTGAAATGTTTATGAATCGTTCTAGAATATACAAACCGTAGCTTATAAAATTAATATTCTCTAACTGTAATTAGATAGACAAGAAAGAGAACCAATCACCATTGTGAGGTGTAGATAGGGCAATTTCATTTCATTTCAACTTATTTTCGTGCGTATATCCAATTAAGGTTCAAGCACGCTGTCCTGGACACACACCTCAGCTATCCGGGCTGTCTGACTATGACAGTGAGTTAGTTGTTAGTGGTTAGTAGTTAGTGAGAGAGAAGAGGGTGTATTGGTCTTACACCTACCCACTGAGTCGTTAAAACTCGCTCTGGGTGGGAGCCGGTATCACATATAATTTGCACTCCCCTGGATGTGCACTCCCCAGTCACGATTATACGTAGAATAAGCACTACCCAGTGCATTTTATACATGTAATATACACTTCCCCAGTCTATATTATATGTATAATATGCACTCTCTCTGAATAATATGCACTCCCCCAGTCTATATTATATGTATAGTATGCACCCTCTCTGAATAATATGCACTCCCCCAGTCTATATTATATGTATAATATGCACTCTCTCTCTGAATAATATGCACTCCCCCAGTCTATATTACAAGTATGCTATAATGTATAACCAGTGTACTTTGTAAAAGTTGATATAAATATCAGTGACGAATCTAGATGGGTATGTGAATCTGCCCTTGTAAATGTGCAAAAACCAAATAATAACTCATCATGTGTCGTGATCGGATGGATCCCAGAATCTCTTCATCCATCACTTGCTTCCCTTACTTCCGATTAATATGACAGGAATTATGTGGAGAATAACATTACAAATCTTGGCCTTAAACATGTTCATATTTTAGAACCACAAAATCATCAATTGAGATCCACTCTACCCCAGTTAAGTGCCACCTTGTATGCCCACCATTATTCCTCCATTCTTTGTTCATATCAGGGATCCGATATTGTCAACCATTGTTTGTTTAAAAACATTTTTTTTTTTTAAATAAAGGAAGTTGTAGACAAAGGAAGTAAAGCGAATTTTAGACGACCTTGCAAACGATTTTCCGATGAATATGAAATTATTATAAGAAATAGAACAATAAAGGTAACTTAATTTTGCTGCATATTATTAACATATATGAATACCAGCGTGTAAAACAATAATATACACATACCACATATCTATACTATAGTTGTAAATAACGATACTAATCATGTATACAGGTTACATTTATAACGTACACATAAACGATTATCTCCATGCACAAGGTGTGGAACATAGCCCAGTGGTAAAGCGCTCGCCTGATGCGCGGTCGGTCTAGGAGCGATCCTCGTTGGTGGGCCCACTTGGCTGTTTTTCATTCTAGCCAGTGCATCACGACAGGAAAATCAAAGGTCATGAAATGTGCTATCATGTCTTTGGGATGGTGCATATTAAAAATCTACTAATGGCAAAATGTAGGTTTCCCCTCTAAAACTATGTCAAAATTACCGAATGTTCGACATCCTATATTCGATGTGATCTAGTGGTGTCGTTAAATATTTTTGTTTTAAATTCCACAAATGAGCAGTGAGTTGATGTTATACAATTTATTAAGTTCACTTCGTGATAATAAATAGGTCATTATTATAACATAACTTGCAACTCACATTCATTATTACACATAATTTAAATCTATACTCCATGTTCATTACGATACATATAATATACACTCCCACTCTACATTCATTATTAGACATATATTCTATACTAACCCTAAATTACTATAAATTATTATAATGGGCACTACCCGTTCATTATTATACTATAATCTACACGTCCCATTCAATATCATATGTATAATCTACACTTTAAATTCAAAATTATGCATATAATCTACACTCCCAATTCATAATTATACGTATAATATACACATAATCTACGTTAATTATAAGACATATATTCTATACTACCCATAAAATCCTATACATATAATGTGCACTACCCATTCACTATTATAGTTATAAATTACACCTTACATTTATTGTTATACACATAATCTGCACTCGCCATTATTATTCATAGCATCTACACTCCCTATTCATTATCATATTTAATAGGCACTCCACATTCATTATTATACACATAATCTGCACAACCCATTCAGTATTATACATATAATGTACACTCCCCATTCATTATTATACATATAATCTATACTCCCCATTCATTACTATACGTATAATCTATACTCCCCATTCATTACTATACGTATAATATATACTCCCCATTCATTATTATACGTATAATCTGCAATCCCCATTCATATTATACACATAATCTAGACAACACATTCCGTTTTATATGTATAGTAATGGATGTACAGTGTAGATCATATACGGTACATGTATATAGTCATAATTGTGGAATGCAGAATACATTTATATTGATGAATGCAGAGTGTATGTTGTATGTATAACAAAAGAAAAATGTGCAAATCATGTGTATAATAATGCATGTGGAGTGATTATATGTATTATAATAAATGTGAAGTGTATGATAATGCACCTGGCGTGTAGATTATATGTATACTACAGTCCTGTTCAATTGTTTTT
This sequence comes from Gigantopelta aegis, assembly GCF_016097555.1. NCBI lineage: Eukaryota > Metazoa > Mollusca > Gastropoda > Neomphalida > Peltospiridae > Gigantopelta > Gigantopelta aegis. The sequence continues at coordinate 24,731 of NW_024533877.1, read as the reverse complement.
TTTTAGCAAATGTTATTTTTTAATTCCTATTCAATCCTTGTTTTCTTTACATTAGCATGAAAACAAACCCAAACCCCAACAGGTTTTATATATAACTCATCATCTAAAATGCACGAAATTGACTTATTTCCATTTCTAGTTTACAAAAAGCTCTGTATGTTTCGAATACAGGTTCGTTCTCCTATAAGTAACTACGGCTATTTGCATAACAAAATCATCACTCTATAGTGTGTTTCAAATTAATGTTCTGTTCCACCTTCCTAGAGGAATATTTAGAGAATAACTAACGAGCTACGAGGAATTACGGATTATCTGTCCCGAGTGAATTAATGTTGTAAACCCGAGCCTCTGGCGAGGGTTTTACAGCATTAATTCACGAGGGACAGATAATCCGTAATTCCTCGTAGTGAGTTGATTATTCTCTTTATTACCCTTTGTCAATCTTTAACGATTTTAAAAGTATATTTACGTTGTCGCTGCTGTAACAACTAACAAGCTCTACCAGCCATAACAATATATTCATACGCGCCGTTACCGGTGCACACCCAACAGTATCCACCAAAGAATAGTTCCAAAAAAACCCAGTCAAAATAATAAAATAAAATTTTTTTTAAACATTTGTACATATATTTTGATTTTTAATTCCGTAAATGTTCGTATCGTAAAAAAATATTTGAAGTTCGTAGTAATAATTTGACCGATGAATGGAATCATGAATGAACAAAAAGTGGTCCCGGCAGTATGTAATTGCCAATCAAATCTTGTCTTTTTAAAGCCAGCCAATCAGTGACTGTAGAAGCAATCTGCACACTGTGCAGAGATCGAAAAAATATTACCCCGTATATTTGAGCCCATATGGGTAATAAATTGTAGTATGACCTATATTTAAGAAACAATTTGGAAACATAATTCAATAAACAATTCAGGCGCGGATTCAGGCGGGGAGTCCAGGTGGCACGCCCCCCCCCCCCCCCCCCCCTCACCCCCTTTATCTTTCTCAAACAATATACTAGTATATTACAGAATAATACACAAAAAATGAACAACGGGTTTTGGGCCTCCGCTATTAAAAAGAAAAAAGAAAAAAAACCCCTTCTGGATCCGCGCCTGCTATGTCATTAATGTACAGTAATGTAATGTACTGTGTCAAAATCCGGTATTTGTGGTAGTTAATTTACAGTATGTAATGTTTATTTTATTTATGTTGTATCGTATACCAGTAATAATACGATACATTATTATTTTGGTTGAAAGCTTTGAATGCGTTGCGTGTTTTTTGTAAGTTGTACGTTATGCAAGTGTCTGTTTCGGTGTGGCTAGGTTGCCATAACGATAGCCTTGGGTCGGTGTGTGTTGGGTCGACATGGACAACCCAGTTAGTGGCTGGATATGACGACGTCCGTAGTGAACTCCAGTGTATAGTGGGGTGACTGTCGTGTTCTGTGACAGTTGAATGTAACTCTAGTGTCACTTATGTCAAAGACTAAACCACTTAGAACTCGCTTTGCGATTTGCTCTCGACCAGGGGTACGGGCAAAATCGGTCCTTTTTGGGGAGTTAAAAATTAATATTTTAAGTTAAGGTCTTACTTACTTAATCCCCTTCGTGCTAAGATGCACATAAGGCTGTAACCAGAGATCGCCACTGCTGCCTGTTTTTTGCCACCTTCTCCAGCAGCTGGCCTCAGATTACAGTTATCTTCCCATTTGGTTGTCCAAAACCGGAAATTTGACCGCGCAAGTAGTCTGCTGTTTGACTGTGATTATTTCATGGCAGACAGCTATGAAGTGGCAACTGTTTGACTGAAGTGACAGGGGATAGCATGTAGTTTGTGAACATGTGTAACTTGTTGACATTGAAGACTTGTTTGTGGTAATTCCGGCCCATGCAAAAGTAGTGCTTTTTGTGTAAAATGTGTGTACTCCGGCCTGGTTTAGAGGGTGTGTCTGTTTAAACCAATATGCTGGGAGAAAGAGCTGGACAGCAGGGGTTGTCCTTTTCAGGGTATGTGTCCCCCATGCAGGCAAAGGTACATACAAAACTGCACGGGCCTGCTGATATTAATACAAATGTTATAGCCACTAAGGCTATATAGAAACATATAGCGAAATTAATTGTGGTCTGACGCCAGCTCCCAGCTCAGACTGCCCTCTCGGAATTCCTTCTCTACTGTCCTCCTCCATGTTTCTTTCGGTCTTCCTCGTTTCCTTTTTCCAGGAGGGATCCACCGGAGTGCCACTCTTGGTAAGGCTGTTTGAGGGATTTTGATAACATGGCCAATCCAGCGCCATCTTTGGCGCTTGATCTCCGATACCAATGTTAAAAGTTAAAGTCTATATTTATTTAAAATTGTAGAGAGACGGGTACGCCACCCCCGGGCGGGCGGTGCTACTGGCAACGGTAGGAGATGACAGACCTAAACACTTCCTGGCTGAGCGGCGTTGGTGCTTTATTATTTAATGGCTATTTATTTATTTATTTAACTTATTTTGTAAGGATTTAATTAATTAATAATGTTTAATATATAAATTAATAATTTTAATTAATAATTTATTGTTATAAGCCTACTTCGGCAACCTGGCTATTATCGTACCTACTTAATACATCCAATGCTGACTGTAAAACGAATTAATTAAGTAGTTATTAATTAGTATTTTATTTTTTATATATTCATTAAACTAATTAATCTACTCCTATAGTCAGCCTGTAAAATGTATAGTCTCTTATTCATCGCTAGCTGAAGCGAACATAGTGAGTCTTAAAGGCGTTCAATCACAGATTTAGTGAGCCTTATTTCTCTAAATATGGACAATTACATTAATTTGGAATACCACACCTTGCTATTGTATCACCCAAAACAGTTTAATTGAACCATGATTGATGGAATCCCATGACAACCTGTGAGCAGCTTCATTTTTAAAAATTGGAACTCTTTTATTAGGAGTCTGAAACGTACGACAAAACCGAGTATTGATGAGGCTATATATACGACAGCCGTGTAAAGTACCTTTGAATTGTATATACAGTACACAGCCGCCGTAGAGACTTCAAAATAATTTAAAATATATTATTTTTTGACACACCCCCCCTAAAAACCCCCCCCAAAAAACAAAAAAAAACAAAAAAAAAACAAAAACAACAAACAAACCCAACAAAAAACAACAAAAAAAAAACAAACAAAAAAAAAAGGCGAATACGCTGAAATAAAATAATAAATAGTTGGAACATAAACTCACGATTTTTGTTTATTATTATTATTTGTTTTATTTATTTGTTTAATTTTTAATTTTTATTCTTTTTATTATTGGTTTGGTTTTGGTGTTTGTTTGTTTTGTTTTTTCTTTTTTTTACGTGCGCAGGAATTTTAGCAAGGGGGAGGGGGTCTAGACGGAGGTGAGCAACGTTTATAGGGTGTGACACGCTCCGCTGGACAATTATCGGGGGAAAAAACTACAGAAAACTAAATTTTCTTAAGCAGGGGATTGAGCAAGCGGTTATTATTATTATTTATTTTTATTTTATTTATTTTGTGGGAATGAGGGGGAGCGAGGGTTATTTTGTTGTTTAATTTGTTTGTTGTTGTTTTTTTTTTTGTTGTTTGTTTGTTTGTTTGTTTGTTTGTTTGTTGTTGTTTTTTTGTTTTTTTCACGGAGTACACAGTACCACTGCAGACGCGTGTTCAGGGATTTTAGTATGGGGTGGAGGTCTACACGGAGGCGAGCGAAGTTTATGGTGAAGAGTCGAGACATGTTCCCCGAAAAATGTATCATAAAAAACAAACAATTGCTTGTACAAGGAGATGGGTATGTGCCTGCACAGACAACAAATATTGTGGCACAATAATTTTTGCTTAATACACAACATAATGACCTCTAACCGTACCGATCTGCGAAATTCGCTAAACTGTTAGTACTGTTACCGAATCATAGTTATTAATTATGCTTTATCTGTAACAATAATGGTACATTGACGGTTCGAAAACAGATAACACGTTTCCTTCCGACTGTTTCCAGTTACAAGCCCCGCTGTTAGTTTGTGTACTGTCCGTAGTTGGTGTGTATTTATTTTCTTTTTCAGATAATCTCAGAAGCTGATAATTTTATTTATTTATTGTATGTATTCATTCATTCATATAATAATAATAATAATAATAATAATAATAATATTATTATTATTATTATTATTATTATTATAGTACTGCAGGGGCAATATTACGCTATTCTCATACGGTAGCAGGGTAAAATGGGTATGGCGCCATACCCACATTTTATTACAGATTTAAAAAATTCAAGATAACCTTGACAAAATTAATTCCTTTTATCAGTTTTCAACATTGATTTTACCGACATTTAGGAAACGCATTCATATTTTGTTTTGCCACCTGTGTGTATCAGACCACTCAAATTTGTTATTCAATCTTGTGCCTCTGAAGAAAGATCGCACAGATGCAGTTATTTAAAAACAACATTTTATAGAAATCTAAGACACATACGTCATTACATTCCTGTTTACACGGACGGATCGCGGGAGGGGAATAATGTTACTTCTGTTGCATTTTTCTTTCTATCGGACACAATAATTTCCATGAAATAACCCGATTGGGCATCCATATTTACTGCAGAAATTTGGGCAATCAATAAAGCCTTGGACGAAAATAAGGACTCCTGTGTATCCAAATATATTATTTTACAAACTCACTTCCGTGTCTCCGTACACAACAGCAGCGGGAGGTAGCCCAGTGGTAATGCGCTCGCTTGATGCGCGGTCGGTTTAGAATCGATTCCCGTCGGTGGCCCTATTGGGCTATTTCTCGTTCCAGCAAGCGCTCCACGACTAGTGTAACAAAGGCCGTGGTATGTACTATTCTGTCTAATCGAAAAGAGTAGCCCATGAAGTGGCGACAGGGGTTTCCTCTCTATAGGAATCTGTGTTACATTAGACCAAATAAATTCCTATTGACGACCATAGTAACAATTCTTAATAAAAATTAACAGAAGCAACGTTTCAAACCACCGGGCCAGTATATACACTGACAGTGTGGTACCTCCCCTTGATAATTATTCGAAGAAACTCTACTGTCACGTATCGTTTTAAGCACTTACAGGAAGTTTACAGTACCCACCGTCTGGTCCGCACAAAATGCCAGTGGAAATTTGTATTGCCACCCCAGTTATTGACAAGTACACAATGTGTGTAATAATTGTTCAGGTAATAAAACATGTGGAACCATTTGTCATATGCACAAAATAACCAGTGTCACATATATCCACCAATCACGGCCATAGTTAACTTTACTCCTTAAACATTTGACGGTGCACTTCGAACTCTGACCTGACAATCACATGATTGACATTACAGGAAAAAGTTTACAAAAGTGTCCAGTCACATATTTTTGAGAAGCTTATTTTCTTGTGTACCCCATTATGAAATGATACAGCCAGCAGAGTAAGTGGAACCACAGAGCAGCGTCTTCAATAGTACCTACCAAAATGGATCCACAGCATAATAAATATACATGGGAATGAGGTACATCATATTCTATCCTTGTCTGGTATGTAGCACAGCTGAATAATATAACACCCATGTGGGTTTGTATACTGTACAGGGTACACACTCCAAACTGAGCTATTCAGAATACCCCACACTAGAGGAACTATACATGAAGATGATATGTACTGAGTGAACCACGGAAATCAGGAAATTAATCCTCATAACATCAAAGTCGCACCCAATTAGTGACCAAACCACTGATGAGGCAGCTGTAACTAGCACCCAATTAATCATTGGAAGTAGTTAAAGACTAATGTCCATTGTAGCAAAGTGTACAATATACACAGGGAGAATGAGTCAAAAATGAAGTGACAACGTGTCGACATTACGAAATCTGGCTAATCTGGGGGGTAACAAATGTGTTTGCATGTATCAACACCTGGAAATAATTTGCCTTCATTTAATATTACTATCCATGCACCAGCAAAGTTTGTCATTTAATTTCTGAAATCAGACTGACAATCATCATAGTTTTAAACAAACCAGTACACATTTATTACAATGCCAGCAGTGAAAAGCATCATTACAATTTGGTTTCAAGAAAGGACGTGTTTCATACCACAAGAACGGAAGACCAGTCAGAAGGGGGTGGACCACATCAGAAGTGAGAGAGACAGTCAGACTTACAAAGTCAATGACTGAAAGGGTCTTACATACCAGTGCTCAAGGTGTACAGGTGACACAAGTTCAGGCTGCGGATTCCTGTCAGCTTTTGCGTGGACTGCGGAATACCCCAACACAGCTGGAACTGTGTTCTGTGGCTCCCGCTGGTGCAAGGTAAACAATTACCACTGCATGACACATTGATTACAGAAAATAAAATCACTCACTGAACATACATGTAGCATATTAAACCCCTTTGAGGGCTATTTTCACCAAAAGTTAACTAAAATTATTACACAGACCACGTTATCTGGCCTAAGAATAAATCGCTGAGGTTTTTCGGGCTTAACATCACCAATTTCAGATTAAATGGATAAGTGTCTGCATGAAATTTACATCTGCAAGTATCAAAATATGATAAAACATCAACGAGTAGGAATGTTGCACTATACAAAATACACACTACAGTGTAAGGGGAGATAATCTTCATGAAAAACTACATGAGAATAAATGCATAAAAGTGTAGGGAATACAGTAACAGTGGTTACTTACACTGAAGTTAAATGAGGGTACCTTTGATTAACAGGCCTGAGGCAGACTGCTACAGGCTGATTCGCATGGACAAGCTGGAGGACATGATGAATAGGGTTTGGAGAGAACATGCCCCAACTGCAATTCAGGTCGACTAGAATTCAACTTTGCCGCAGAAGAGCAAACAGGTGTCTGCACCCGCCAGCAAGTCCACTGCACAGCATGCATGTACAAGTCACCAACATTTAATCTGTACACAGAAACACAGACACACACACGGAGGGGCAGGGGCAGACGACAAGCACAACCTAATGTCACAGTACAAGAAGGCCTCACAAAGATGCCAATAAGTACGACCAATTTTCGGTTGCCGTGTACCTGCTTAAATATCCCACCACCTTCACATACATTACAATACATGAAGCTGGAGCATCCCTTGTTTGTGATACGAAAGTGTGTCTTTTTGCGTCAATTTCCAATAGCGATGTTATATTTTGTTGGGTACCCAGGCAAGTTGGCATTAATGGTAATGAAAAGCAGATTCTGCTGCCAAGTCTGCTTTGAATCTTCCCCATGCCAGTACTGATGTCCCCTACAATGATTTAACATATTATGTTAACCAATATATCGTTTTGACTTAGCAAGATGATTGGAACGGTACGGTCGCTAACAACCTTCATTCAGTCAAGCTAGTCCTGGCAGAGTGGCAGTCTTCAGGTGGTGCAGGAAATATGAGGTTATATTGTGTCGTGCTCGCATTTGTCACACACATTTAACACATTCATATATTTTAGAGAAGAACCCTGCAAGTCTACTCCGACAGTGAGTAAAAAACATATAGGTAATAGAATGTTTTAAATTCCATCCAGAATTAATTTTAAAGTTTTTGAAACATTTTGACTTTTTTAGTTTTAAAATAATCTTACCTTGATATTCATATTGCATTGTGCTTTTACCCACAACTCTTTACAATGGTTTGTTTTACATAGTTATATAAATGTAATCTTATTCATATACGTTCCTTTGTTTGGCACCCAATAGCCGGTGTGAATGTTTGTGTAGGGTGTTGTTAAACATTCATTCGTTCGTTAATTTTTCTTTCTCGTCATTATTATCATGTGTACCGATATTTCTCTTTTTAAATTATCCTTTATCTTCGGAAGTTATCTGTACTTGTAGTTCTGTTGTTGTAATTCTCTTTAAGAACAATAAAGTCTCGACTCCGAAATAGCCTTTGCTTATTAAACGTTAATACAGAATCGTCCCTGAAACAACCCTTGCGCATAAGTATAGAATATTAAACGAGCTTCCCTTTCGTATCATGTTTATGACACGAGTGAACTGATTTTCAATTGCCACGGGCTTTAGCGAATGACAGCGAAAATTACTTCACAAAGGACTTAAACATTGTACGAAATGGTAGTGAGTTTAATATCCTATTTATTACCCATACTGGATCTTAATTTATATCACTCAACTCGTCTTGTTGACGTTCCTGTAAGGTTGTAGTGCGCCAATCGATGACGTCACGAAGTGTTACGTCCCACTTGGCGTTCTAGTGGGACGTATCACTGATATGCACCAAGGTATTTTTAACTATATAGGTAATAAAACTTTAATATTTACTTATTTCATAGAACACACTGAAAAACAAAAACAAAATTAAACAAACGGACAAATAAATGCAACCAAACTAATGATACATTTATACCGTATTTATTCATTTCACAACAAATGCCATTTCTCCGTTTTATGAGAATAAGCATCGACGAAAAACAAAAAGAACAATAAATTCAGTACAGTATGTGTACGTATCTGTGTGCGCGTGTGCTTGCGTGCATGTATGTATTTACAGACAGTTATAATAGAGAGGTAAATATATTTTCTATGGTATATTTGTCTCAATATTATATAAATAAATACATAAATACAACACAAAACAACAAAGGTGTGTGTCTTTTAATTATAATACCGTTGTGTTTAAAAAAAAAACCCTGACAGGTAAACAATATCAAAGTTTTGTTTGCGTGCGTGTGTGTGTGTGTGTGTACGTGTGTGGATGTGGGTGTATTAACTACTTTTATTGTTGATTTTTAAAGTTTAATATGCGCCTAGTGTCTAATATTGGATTGTTAAGGCCAATTATGATCTGCTTGGATAACGAACATCACTATTGTACTCTCCAGTCTATCGGAGGCAAGTGTATGATAATACCTCAGGACAGGTCACGTGACGAACAAAAACGAAAACCTTCGAATAAGGCGCATACACGTATGAGACGGGGCGGGGGGGGGGGGGGGGAATGGGGCAGGGACACGTGGGACTAGTGCTGGAGAAAATCCTCAAATTCTGGCAAAAAGTATAAAGATATTCGGGCAAAATGTGCTACCGTGATGCCTTTTTACCATGCATTTCTATCATTCTAGCCGCAAAATTAGTTGTAATCCATGTAAAAAATGTGTTGTGATTCGTTGGCAACCGTATATAGCTGTTTGACATTAGACCGTATGCTAAATATGAAAACCCCCCAAAATGTTGCTATCCAAATTCAGGCATTTTGTTCAATTCGGGCAAAAGCCAACCTGCCCCCTTCACAAATGGAAGCCCGTAAGCCTATAGTTCGTTTTGTTAATAATGACCAAACAGTTAGTTGTTAAGACGTATATGATTATAGTCCAATATATCTGGACTGTAAGAAGCGGAATAGGACAAAGAAAAAGTTAATTATTATTTTGTACCACACCACTAGAATACACCAACACGTTAATTAATCACTGACTACTGAAGGCCAAACATCTGGTCACTGTGACGCGTTCTCAGAGAAAACCCGCTACATTTGTCCACTGGTAGCTAGGAATATTATATATGCTTTTTCCCAGACAGGACAATACATACCACGGCCTCTGATATACCCGTCGTGGACATCGGCTGGAACGGGAAAACCCCAATCAGAGAAAGTGTCCACCAAGGGGATTCGATCCTTTGATCCGCGAACCTTAGGCGACTGACCTAGATCCCACACATTGGTTGCGAAAGTATATTGTGTTGCGCATAGCGCATAGCGCATTCACAAAACATCGTAAGTGTACATCTGCGACTGGCAGTTTTGTATATCGGGCATACATTTATAAATGTTTGGTATCTATTTCACGAAGAAAATTATATCATTAAAGAAAATGGAGCATTTTAAGGACAAAAGCAACTTAAATATGTGTATTTTAAACTATATTTGTTGTACTATAATAGTAATAAGAATTGTGGTTTAGTCGTAGATTTACGTTTACGTGCAAAACGATGTTGAGTGAAATTGGGCCCAGGCTTTTAATCGGGGGGGGGGGGGGGGGGGGGGGGGGGGGGGGGGGGGGGGGGGGGGGTAACATTGATTTAATGTCGTTATGTGACATTGATAATATACTTAATTACTTGACCAAAACAAGGGTGTGTGTGGTGGTGGTGGTGGGGGGGGGGGGGTCGTTAGGACGCGGAAAAATACTCGAAACCGACGTTTTTATTTAAAATCTGATGGTCAGCAGTATATTTAATACTGTGTACTGAAATGTTTTAACAACGCACTTAACACATTTTACTTGGCGGTTATATGACATCAGATACGTACGTGCAGATATGTATATAATGGATATACAACCACATTAGAGAACACAAGTCCATTGAGTTCTTGATCAAATACAAAATATTCATCACAGCCTCTGTTTGTTTTTGAATGTACAGTTAAACGTCTGGCACCTCTTCATTGATCCAGGGCTGTTGACAGTGGAGGCATGCTGATTTTCGATTGGTATTGTAGTGAGTTTACGTTAATGTCCATCCAGGCGACGACTGGTTTCGGTTCATATCCTTTCTTTTCAAACCGAGGTTTCGCGATCTGCGGATCCATTACAGAGGGCAGTTGATACAACTCGAGTCCATCCATATCAAACTGAGGCCTCGTGCTCTGTACACGCGGTGTGTAGAGGCTGTGTAGGAGGCAGTGGATCTAACTCGTTGGCTGGAGTGTTTGGACGTGTTACTGATTTTCGTCGACTGGAGTTTGAAACAGAAAAAAAAGAAAAACAACAGGTTTGGTAGGAGACATCTGGATGTTTACAAATATTGCGTATCTACTGGTAGTTACTGGAGAAATATATAGGAATGTATCGCAAAAACAACGCCAGTAAAACCACACAAAACCCAGCATGCGTAAAAGCATTTAATGATGTTCGGCGTAAAAACAAATGAACAACGACTAAAGAAGGACCATGTTGGACACAAACCAATATTCTAAGAGTTTAGTTAGGAATTAAGATATACTGCTGTTGTTATCCAACCAGTCGACTAACAAACATATCAACCAAACGACCAACAAACGTAACCAACCAACCAACCAACCAACAAAAGAACCAACAGCAACAAGTTAGTTTGTTTTGCTATAGCACATTGGTTTATTAATCACTGGCTATTGGATGTCAAACATTTGGTAATTTTGACATTTTCCTATAGAAGACACCCAGTTTATCTTTCCATTAGTAGCAAAGAATCTTTCGTAGACACCATTGTACAAGCATGACAGCACCTTTCACGGCCTTTGATTTACTGATTGTGGAACGCTTTAACATTGGGCTACGTCCTGCCCTCCAACTAGTCACCAATATTCACGTTCAGATATTATTCAAATAACTCGTCCATTCCAGTTTGATAGGACCTGATCTTATTACATGTTACATGCTCAAGGTCAATATCCAGGCGCTCGAAACACATTTTCCTTTTTAAAATATATTTTCTGAGTAGCGCATAACACGAAACTGTCTTTAAAACTTCGCTCGCCACAGTCTACACCCCAGCATACGTCACTGCACCCACGTCTGCTAACGTTTCCTATCTTAGTTGTGAAGACTTGAAAACGTGGAGTAAACTCACCTGAATCGTCTGACGATGAGGAAGATGACTATAACACCAACTGAGAGGTGAGTAGTGAGTGATGAAGACTAGAAAACGTGGAGTAAACTCACCTGAATCGTCTGACGATGAGGAAGATGACTATAACACCAACTGAGAGGTGACTAGTGAGTGATGAAGACTCGAAAACGTGAAGTAAACTCACCTGAATCGTCTGACGATGAGGAAGATGACTATAACACCAACTGAGAGGTGAGTAGTGAGTGATGAAGACTTGAAAACGTGGAGTAAACTCACCTAAATCGTCTGAAGATGAAAAAGATGACTATAACACCAACTGAGAGGTGAGTAGTGAGTGATGGAGACTTGAAAACGTGGAGTAAACTCACCTGAATCGTCTGACGATGAGGAAAATGACTATAACACCAACTGTCACCACAGCAGTCACAGGACCCGCTATTGCAAGGGCATCTATTGCTGGAGAGCAGAAAACAAATATTTCATGATATTTCAACCTGACTGAAATTTTGTTTTACGACTAGTTAACACAATTTATTCAGTTGTTTTCAGCTTCATTTGAATTTTTTGTTTACTGTTTTTTATGTTGCATTTGTTTTACTTTTGTTTGTTTGATAAGGTGGGGTTTTTTTGTTTGTTTTTTATGGGGGGGATGTTTGGTTTTCTGTGTATTTTGGTCAACCCTGCCCAGCCAATTAGTTTGTGACCTGAAGTGAATAGCATACAACAGAGAAAGCGATTACGTATTTATTAGTTTGATGTATACATACTGACTCGGTGCGATGTGTTCTCATTACATATTCGAGTGGTTTAATACATACAGACGTAAACTGTAGTGAATGATATCAAAAACAAGTACCACGAGCATTTCAACGTAATGTACTTACTTGTTAATGCAGGTTCTGGAAGTCGTTCAACTAAAACAAAAAACCCAAACACATCTAGTTAGAGATTAAATGAAGCATTAAGTGGACTTTAGTAGCATCTAAATTTTCAAAACATACACTATATGTTTATTTGAATTTCAAACATCAATGTTTTGTAGACAACACTAAACAAACAACAGTTGTATTGGTGGTGGGAAGGAAAGGGATATCTGTGTAATGTTAATGGTTATTTGGTGTCCAACACTCGATTTAAACTTACAAAGAAAATCCACTACTGCCATTTATGATAATCCTACACACTTCCAGCAATGTATTTATTTTGTGTGGACTTTCCCACAGACAGGACAGCACACATTGGCGTACCAACTAAAGTTTTTTTTATTTATTTAACGATGCCTCTAGAGCACATTGATTTTTTTTTATCTTATCATCGGCTATTGAACGTCAAACATATGGTCATTCTGATACTGTTTGTTTAGAGGAAACCCGCTGTCACCACATAGGCTACTCTTTTACGGCAGGCAGCAAGGGATCTTTTATTTGCGCTTCCCACAGGCAGGATAGCACAAACCATGGCCTTTGTTGAACCAGTTATGGATCACTGGTCGGTGCAAGTGGTTTACACCTACCCACTGAGCCTTGCGGAGCACTCACTCAGGGTTTGGAGTCAGTATCTGGATTAAAAATCCCATGTCTCAACTGGGATCCGAACCCAGTACCTACCAGCCTGTAGACCGATGGCCTAACCACGACGCTACCGAGGCCGGTGCATACCAACTAAGGCCAATAACACATCCTTTTCCCCTAACAACCCCTTTTATTTGACTATCACCCAATAACACGTGTAAACGCAGGACCCCCAATATAAAATCTGAGCTACACCAATGATAGCACATACCACAGACTTTACTATTCGTGGCGTGTAGAATAGTTATATGTGGTTTCAGCTATTGATGCAGAATAGCCATGTTATTTGTGAACATTTTGTATTCAAACTTATTTGAAAATTGTGTTTAGTTCACATAATTTCTAATGGGTGTCTGTGAAATATTTTTTATTAACAATGATTTGGGAAACAATGTTTAGTATTTTATTGTATTGTGTTGTATAAATGATCATCATTGTCTGTGAACAGTTTGTATTAATAATGATTTGAAGAACAGTTCAGTTCAACTAAATGTTTAATGGACATGGTTTGTTGTCCTTATGACTAGGGTCATGTGAATGTTTAGTCAATGTATTCTTTGGACTTCGTTGTGTACTTACGAACTTCTTAATGCACTAATAGTTTTACTAGTGTTGTTATAAATATTAACACATATTTCAATAACATATACTACTACTACTACAACTACTACTACTACTACAACTACTACTACTACTACTACAACTACTACTACTACTACTACAACTACTACTACTACTACTACTACTACAACTACTACAACTACTACAACTACTACTACTACAACTACTACTACTGCTACTACTGCTGCTGCTGCTGCTGCTGCTGCTGCTGCTGCTGCTACTGCTGCTGCTACTGCTGCTGCTACTACTACTACTACTACTACTACTACTACTACTACTACTACTACTACTTCTACTACTACTACTACTAGTAATAATAATTATTATTATTATTAATTTTACTAATTGTGCTATTATTATTATACATAAAAATAACACATAATATATAATAATAGTAATAAATGTTACCGTCATCATCATCATCATCGTCATCATCATCATCATCAATATAATTATAATCACTATCATTATTATCATGTTCGTAATTGTAATCATTATCATCATTATTATATCAGTGAATGCAAACCTGTGCAGTCTGAAGCCCGCCTGGAACCCAAGCTGTCCGTTGTCCATCCGACTGGACACTGCTGACACATCGTCTGTCCGGTCTTGTCTTGGTACGCGCCATTTCCACACAGCATACACGATCCGTGGGACAGGAACGAACCCTGACCACACGGTACTGGAAACACACACACATAATCATACAGACGAACCAGACTTAAGACAATAATTAAACAAAAATAATACAGACTGACCACACGGTAATGGAAACACACAAATAAACATACAGACAAACCACACTTAAGACAATAATTAAACAAAAATAATACAGACTGACCACACGGCAATGGAAACACACACAAATAAACGTACAGACGAACCACACTTAAGACAATAATTAAACAAAAATAGTACAGACTGACCACACGGCACTGGAAACACACACAAACAAACGTACAGACGAACCACACTTAAGACAATAATTAAAAAAAATAGTACAGACTGACCACACGGCACTGGAAACACACACAAATAAACGTACAGACGAACCACACTTAAGACAATAATTAAACAAAAATAATAAGCCTAGGCCTAAAGGTTTTTAATGTATAATATTACAAGTTATGATCTATACCCATATAACTGTGATGGGCCATTACAAAACAACCTTGAACCACGTGGGAATGAATAATTTATTTAATGCTGACTAAAGTATATAATTGTCACGGGGATCCTATAATATCCGTAACTGAATAAAACACGATTATCCAAATATCTCTCCTAACTGTATATCTATTAGATCTCTCTGTATCGGGCAGGCTACTACCCGAATGGCCCGGCTCTAGGAGTGATCAGAGATAAGATCTGATATAAATATATATGTAGCACGTTTAGTTCACTAGAAAACACAACAAAACACAATACACTTTGGAATCTGTATTAACTCTAACGCTGACAAATGTAATTGCCGCAGTAGTTAATTCACAACAACAATATAATAACAACCCAGCGCTAATCACTTAATTAGTTAATCACTAGGTGTCTAGTTTACACAATATTCTAATCACTGCACCGTGATACAACACACACACGTGTGATAATTGAGAAACGCTGCCAGGGGAACTTAATTAATAAAGGAATTACAACTCTATTCCTAACTGGTTAATTTTTAATTAACCCTTAAATACTCATTCAGTAACCTTGTAATACAGAATTAATACTGGTACATATCACAATAAAGACAATAACCTACAGTTTACCTAGGTCCTCTAGGATGACTGGCTAAGCTTTAATATTTTAGAACAGTGACGGCTACAATTTACTTCGTCAGATTACTGGAGACACTGTCTAAATAATATTGGTATAATACAGTATTAAAATATTTAAAGTCACATCAATCACATCAAGGTTATACAACAGAGCAGAAAAATATATTTACCAGTCGAGTCGGACAACGTTCCCCGGGAGCCGTCCAATGTTTCTCCTCGATATCTCTAAAATCCTATCTATTTATTCAAAAATCTCAGAGACAGCGAATATCGCCTGGAGGCACAACGCGGTACCTCACCTATCATGTGATATTTCCACAACTCCCACAGACAGTATATTTTCTTAGATGGCGAGACTTACTGTCGCCAGTTCGCTAGAAATACCCCGGTCGTAAACCGCACTACAGGAGGTATTACGTAACTACTGGCCACATGGCCTCCACACCTGGTCTAAATGCATATTGGGACGCAGCTCTACCACCGTCGCGAGGGGGTATTACGTAACCAAGCTGCACACGGCCCTCTAAAACAATTAACATCGCCACAGGCGAAAATATAAGGGCATGTTCCGTCACAGTAATGTATACTTTCCTTATCACAACTAGATACACTTGTATATACTAATACGACCGAAAGGAACCATACGCTACAAGCATTCTCTAACTAATATAAAAATATTTATTTAGTTTAAAGACACTACTAGAGCACTTTGATTTATTAATCATCAAGCATTGGTAATTTTGAAATATAGTTTTAGAGGAAACCAGCTACATTTTCCCCATTAGTAGCAAGGGATCTTTTATGTGCACCATCCCACAGACAGGATAGCATATACCACGACCTTTGATATACCAGTCGTGGTGCACTAGCTGGAACGAGAAATAGCCCAATAAGGATCTATCCCAAATCCCACCCCTCCAACTCACAGAAATGAAAATACAAACTGTAACCCAAAATACCACATAGATTAATGTCAGACAGCAATAATACAAATCAAATCACCTCGACAGACATCAGTAGACATGTGTATGCTTGTCGCAGGGGCTGACGATATTTTTAAATTTAACATTAAATTTTTTTTCGGAAATCGCAAGGCCGTAGGTCGCAACCCCGCCGCATGTAGTATCGCAAGGTCACTGTACAGTGGCATGGGGTGACCTCAAGGTCATCTCACGGTTTTTACCCTGTCTGGTGTGCCTAGAAAATCGTACGGCAGCTGCAACAACCCTCAAAGCCATATGATTTGTAAAAATCCCATCTACAAACCGCAGACCGCAGACTGCAGAACCGTGCGGCAGCAGCATCATATGTGACCGAGGCATTAGACAGACACTATCACTTTACTTTAGTAGTTGGTGTCTCTAAACCATTTTCTACAACCAAATCTAATTGATAAAACAAACCCACAGAAAAACTAAAACTACAACATACAGCACATTACCGTGTTCACAAATCGTATCTTTGCAAAACAAAAATAGGAGTCAAAGGGATATTTGAACAAGTGCCACTTTAACTGCTGACATGAAGGGCTTTGACTATAGGTGGACGACCACGTCCTTCCTGAACCGCAGGCAGGAGGACTGATTCCTCTATAGTGTTTATTCACTCCAGGCGGAGGACTGATTCCTCTATAGTGTGTATTCACTCCAGGCGGAGGGAGTTTCCACAAACTAAACAATTGGCATCAGAGCTCCCCGACAAGTACTCTTAGTTTTCAGCAGTGGTAATTGGCTACTACATACACACTGTCTGCACTGACTCACCACAGAAGTAGCTGTAGCTGGTCATTCCTTGTGGACAGGTGACGTCTCCATACACATCTGTCTGGTTGACGTCCACGTAGTACACGACTCCACTGATGTTGACGGTGAAACTGCCCACTTGAGCGTTGTCTTGAAGAGCACGCATGGCAGACTCTAGTAAAGCAGCAGTCTCTGGACTCACAACTGAAGGAGAAGGAATGCTGATTATTCGTTCGTCATGATGCACTGCTACCACCAAGGAGGAAAGAAGGTTTTTATTTATGTTTTAGGTTTATCTTTCACACAAAAAATAATTTCAATGGCTGCATTTTTGAGAAGGTACTATTTCAGTGAGAGAGCAGTCATAACACAGTTTTATATAAACATACGAAGGAATCTTGTCCGGAGTGTCCCAGTCAGAAGAGGAGTGGGGTCTCCTGCACAGTGGTATTGGAGTCTTGTTGTGAAATTTGATCATATGCAGCTATGAATATGTGTGACACAATGAGTTATTCACTTGCCATTTGTGTTAGTGTTACAGTACTTGAATGTGTGCCACTGATGTACTAACAATTGTGTTAGAGTGAAGCCCATGTTGTCACTGAACTACACAAGAACTTACCATTGTTCCTCGGCGTCACAGTGAAGCCCATGTTGTCATTGAACTACACAAGAACTTACCATTGTTCGTCAGTGTTACAGTGAAGCCCATGGTGTAACTGAACTACACAAGAACTTACCATTTTTCGTCAGTGTTACAGTGAAGCCCATGTTGTAGCTGAACTACACAAGCACTTACCATTGTTCCTCAGCGTCACAGTGAAGCCCATGTTGTCACTGAACTACACAAGAACTTACCATTGTTCCTCAGCGTCACAGTGAAGCCCATGTTGTCATTGAACTACATAAGAACTTACCATTATTCCTCAGCGTCACAGTGAAGCCCATGTTGTCACTGAACTACACAAGAACTTACCATTTTTCGTCAGTGTTACAGTGAAGCCCATGTTGTAACTGAACTACACAAGCACTTACCATTGTTCCTCAGAGTCACAGTGAAGCCCATGTTGTTATTGAACTACATAAGACTTTACCATTGTTTCTCAGCGTCACAGTGAAGCCCATGTGGTCATTGAACTACACAAGAACTTACCATTGTTCCTCAGCGTCACAGTGAAGCCCATGTTGTCATTGAACTACATAAGAACTTACCATTTTTCGTCAGTGTTACAGTGAAGCCCATGTTGTAACTGAACTACACAAGCACTTACCATTGTTCCTCGGCGTTACAGTGAAGCCCATGTTGTCATTAAACTACATACGAACTTACCATTGTTCCTCAGCGTTACAGTGAAGCCCATGTTGTCATTGAACTACATAAAAAAGTTACAATTGTTCCTCAGCGTCACAGTGAAGCCCATGTTGTCACTGAACTACACAAGAACTTACCATTGTTCCTCAGCGTCACAGTGAAGCCCATGTTGTCATTGAACTACATAAGAACTTACCATTGTTCCTCAGCGTCACAGTGAAGCCCATGTTATAACTGAACTACACAAGACTTTACCATTGTTCCTCAGCGTCACAGTGAAGCCCATGTGGTCACTGAACTACACAAGAACTTACCATTGTTCCTCAGCGTCACAGTGAAGCCCATGTTGTCATTGAACTACATAAGAACTTACCATTGTTCCTCAGCGTCACAGTGAAGTCCATGTTGTAACTGAACAACACAAGAACTTACCATTGTTCCTCAGCGTTACAGTGAAGCCCATGTCGTCATTAAACTACATAAGAATTTACCATTGTTCCTCAGTGTTACAGTGAAGCCCATGTTGTCGTCAGACACGTCTCGCTTTTCTCGGGCCGATTCAGAACATCCGACACTGACGTCATCAATATCACATTTCCCGTCTCTCACACAGGTAACGTCTGACTGCAACACGCGCGTCACGAGATCTCGCACGATGGACGCGGAAGCCTCGTTTTCGCGACAGCGCAGGTCTCGATATTTGATGTTGTAAGTGGCAGATAACGTATTAGCCGTGTAGGTCTCTAAAATGAAATAGGGTATCATCAGGTTGCTTTCTATACGAACCGCATACGTACAATTAGATACAATGCATATGAATTAGGTAAGGAAAGGAATGTCTCTTTAATGTCACCTGAACATAATTGAAAGAATGTTTAACGACACCCCAGCACGAAAAATACATCGGCTATTGGGTGTCAATCTATGGTAAAGACAAAACTAAAGTGATGGTTAACATCAGTATAAAAATTCAACAGTTAAACAAAAACACAGTGTAAAGAATTGTGCAAAAAAATATATATATATCACAGAGAGATCAAATTAAAATTTAGAATAAAAGTCAGTATCACATAAAAATTCTGAACACAATTGGTGGCCAAAACTAGACATGGTGATATTGTGCAACGTCCACCTCCACCCACGTCACTATAGCGCGTGTCCTCTCTTCACGCATCGTTCCTATGTGCCCGTATCTTGAAACTAGTTTGTCCAAACATAGAACATAAAACCGCCAAGCAAAGAGAAAACAGGCGGCCATGGGAGTAATGAGACAAACCATCACTTTGGTCTTTATTGTGCATAGATACATTTTGTTTTGGTAAATAAAACTACGTAACTGAAATTAACTTCAGTCATAAGCGTGCGAGGCAAAGGCTCAAATAGTCGGACATATTTGGACAAAAGGTGCAAACACGAGACCTTTCTACCATGTAGTTCCATCATTCTACCCGCAATATTAGTTGTAATCCATGTAAAATGCGTAGTGATTCGTTTGCAACCCTACATAGCTGTTTGGCGTAATACTAATATGAACAAATGTTGTTTTCCAGATTCGGACATTTTTGTTTAATTTGGGCAAAAAATCAGCCTGGCCCACTGAAAAGATGGGAGGCAGTTAGTTTTATCGTTCAGATTACAAGATTGAACTTACTTGAGCAGAAAGGAAGTCGTCTGTGAGGATTCTGTTCGGTCTCGAAGTTCCAGACGTAAGCGGTTTGCTCCCCACAGTAGTACGAACTGAGCGGTTCTATGTCTGGGAGGAAACCCACCTGGACACATGAACTATATACCTGGACACATACTATATACCTGGACACATGGACTATATACCTGGACACATGGACTATATACCTGGACACATGGACACTATATATACCTGGACACTGGACACATACCTGGACACTATATATACCTGGACACACATACTATATACCTGGACACATACTATATGGGACACATGGACTATATACCTGGACACATGGACAAACATACTATATACCTGGACACACATACTATATACCTGGACACATGGACACTATATACCTGGACACATGAACTATATACCTGGACACACATACTATATACCTGGACACATACTATATACCTGGACACACATACTGGACATGGACCCTGGACACATGGACTATATACCTGGACACATGAACTATATGGACCTGGACACACATACTATATACCTGGACACATACTCTATATACCTGGACACATGGACTATATACCTGGACACATGGACTATATACCTGGACACATGACTATATACCTGGACACACATACTATATACATGGACACATATACCTGGACACATGGACTATATACCTGGACACATACTATATACCTGGACACATGGACTACTATATACCTGGACACATGGACTATATACCTGGACACATGAACTATATACCTGGACACATGGACTATATACCTGGACACACATACTATATACCTGGACAAACATACTATATACCTGGACACATGGACTATATACCTGGACACATGGACTATATACCTGGACACATGAACTATATACCTGGACACATGGACTATATACCTGGACAAACATACTATATACCTGGACACACGGACTATATACCTGGACAAACATACTATATACCTGGACATGGACTATATACCTGGACACATGGACTATATACCTGGACACATGGATACCTGGACAGACATACTATATACCTGGACACATGATATACCTGGACACATACTATATACCTGGACACATGAACTATATACCTGGACAAACATACTCTATACCTGGACACATGGACTATATACCTGGACACATGGACTATATACCTGGACACATGGACTATATACCTGGACAGACATACTATATACCTGGACACATGGACTATATACCTGGACACATACTATATACCTGGACACATGGACTATATACCTGGACACATGGACTATATACCTGGACAAACATACTATATACCTGGACACATGGACTATATACCTGGACACATGGACTATATACCTGGACACATGGACTATATACCTGGACACATGAACTATATACCTGGACATACTCTATACCTGGACACATGGACTATATACCTGGACACATGAACTATATACCTGGACAGACATACTATATACCTGGACACATGGACTATATACCTGGACACATGGACTATATGCCTGGACACATGAACTATATACCTGGAGACACATACTATATACCTGGACACATGGACTATATACCTGGACACATGGACTATATACCTGGACACATGAACTATATACCTGGACAAACATACTATATACCTGGACACATGGACTATATACCTGGACAAACATACTATATACCTGGACACACATGACTATATACCTGGACACATGAACTATATACCTGGACACATGAACTATATACCTGGACACATGAACTAT
The DNA here is from genome assembly GCF_016097555.1 of Gigantopelta aegis. Classification (NCBI taxonomy): domain Eukaryota; kingdom Metazoa; phylum Mollusca; class Gastropoda; order Neomphalida; family Peltospiridae; genus Gigantopelta; species Gigantopelta aegis. The sequence continues at coordinate 2,689 of NW_024533877.1, read as the reverse complement.
ATACCTGGACAAACATACTCTATATACCTGGACACATGGACTATATACCTGGACACATGGACTATATACCTGGACACATGGACTATATACCTGGACACATGGACTATATACCTGGACACATGAACTATATACCTGGACACATGGACTATATACCTGGACACATATACCTGGACACTATATACCTGGACACATACTATATACCTGGACACATGACTCTATACCTGGACACATACTATATACCTGGACACATGGACTATATACCTGGACACATGGACTATATACCTGGACACATGGACTATATACCTGGACAAACATACTCTATACCTGGACACATGAACTATATACCTGGACACATGGACTATATACCTGGACAAACATACTATATACCTGGACACACATACTATATACCTGGACACATGGACTATATACCTGGACACATGGACTATATGCCTGGACACATGAACTATATACCTGGACACACATACCTGGACACATGGACTATATACCTGGACACATGAACTATATACCTGGACACACATACTATATACCTGGACACACGAACTATATACCTGGACAGACATACTATATACCTGGACACATGAACTATATACCTGGACACATGGACTATATGCCTGGACACATGAACTATATACCTGGACACATACTCTATACCTGGACAGACATACTATATACCTGGACACATGGACTATATACCTGGACACATGGACTATATGCCTGGACACATGAACTATATACCTGGACAAACATACTCTATACCTGGACACACGATACTATATACCTGGACACATGAACTATATACCTGGACAGACACTATATACCTGGACACTGGACTGGACACATGGACTATATGCCTGGACACATGAACTATATACCTGGACAAACATACTCTATACCTGGACACACATACTATATACCTGGACACATGGACTATATACCTGGACAGACATACTATATACCTGGACACATGGACTATATACCTGGACAAACATACTCTATATACCTGGACACATGATATATACCTGGACAAACATACTATATACCTGGACACATGGACTCTATACCTGGACACATGGACTATATACCTGGACACATGAACTATATACCTGGACAGACATACTATATACCTGGACACATGGACTATATACCTGGACACATGGACTATATGCCTGGACACATGAACTATATACCTGGACAAACATACTCTATACCTGGACACACATACTATATACCTGGACACATGGACTATATATACCTGGACACATGAACTATATATGCCTGGACCTGGACATGAACATATACCTGGACACACATACTATATATCTGGACAGACATACTATATACCTGGACACATGGAATATATACCTGGACACATATACTATATACCTGGACACACGGACTATATACCTGGACAAACATACTATATACCTGGACACATGAACTATATACCTGGACACATGACTATATACCTGGACACATGACTATATACCTGGACACATGAACTATATACCTGGACACACATACTATATACCTGGACACACATACTATATACCTGGACACATGGACTATATACCTGGACAAGACATACTATATACCTGGACACATGGACTATATACCTGGACACATGGACTATATACCTGGACACACATACTATATACCTGGACACACATACTATATACCTGGACACATGGACTATATACCTGGACACATGGACTATATACCTGGACACATGGACTATATACCTGGACACATGGACTATATGCCTGGACACATGAACTATATACCTGGACAAACATACTCTATACCTGGACAGACATACTATATACCTGGACACATGGACTATATACCTGGACACATGAACTATATACCTGGACACACATGACTATATACCTGGACAAACATACTCTATACCTGGACACACATACTATATACCTGGACACATGGACTATATACCTGGACACATGAACTATATACCTGGACACATACTATATACCTGGACACATGGACTATATACCTGGACACATGGACTATATACCTGGACACACATACTATATACCTGGACAGACATACTATATACCTGGACACATGGACTATATACCTGGACACATGGACTATATACCTGGACACATGGACTATATACCTGGACACATACTATATACCTGGACATACTATATACCTGGACACACATACTATATACCTGGACACATGAACTATATACCTGGACAAACATACTCTATACCTGGACACATGGACTATATACCTGGACACATGAACTATATACCTGGACAGACATACTATATACCTGGACACATGGACTATATACCTGGACACATGGACTATATGCCTGGACACATGGACTATATACCTGGACACATGAACTATATGGACACTGGACACATACTATATACCTGGACACATGGACTATATGCCTGGACACATGGACTATATACCTGGACACATGACTATATACCTGGACACATGACTATATACCTGGACAGACATACTATATACCTGGACACATGAACTATATACCTGGACACACATGGACTATATACCTGGACACATGGACTATATACCTGGACACACATACTCTATATACCTGGACACATGAACTATATACCTGGACAAACATACTCTATACCTGGACAGACATACTATATACCTGGACACA
>NW_024533876.1:0-29513 GCF_016097555.1 Gigantopelta aegis | reverse complement strand
TTTGTTTTTCTAACAACATAACTTTACCTTTTCATGTTAAAGTCTAATTATAAGGTACTAAATTAGCTCAATATCACTTCCGGATCATGTGTACTACTACCTCATGCAGCTGTTGACAGTTCCAAAGTTATTATAGTTTTTATTGACATAAGGGTATATATAAATTCACATGTTAGAAATTACATGAACCCATTACAAGAACAAAGTAGTCTTTATTAACAGAAATAACACAATCACAATACTTTTACCAGGTAGTACAGAATTAAAATTTTGTGGAATTAAATAAGTTATACAAAATTTTTAATTCTATGAAATTTGTTTTCTGAGAAGCAAACTGTCTAAACTTTATTGGTTCTTTGAATGTGGGATGTTCAAATTAAGTATATATTACATTGTATTAGTAGCAAAGATAACAAATTAGACATATCATAATAATTAGTGTTAACTAAAATTAGACTATACATATACAATACTTTCACTCAGAAGACATACTGTCAAGGATTTGGAGGGAAATTATTATTTATTTGGAACTGGCACCAGTGAGGGTGTTTATAATTTGGAGAGGATACTGTCAACAATTAGAAAGTGTAACTTAACAATGACTCACTTGAGACTAACTTAGTCAATCAGTTACAGCCTATCAAATGAATGCTGGTTTTGAGCAGCAGAATTTTTAAATACAAGGAATGAAATTTATCATGATTGTCCCAGTATAGATGTCATCATCTTTGTTTCTTTTTTGGCATTGTCACATCTTTAATTTTTTCAAATATTTTTAATCTTGTTGTATACTACAATAGATGTATGTCAGAGCATAATAAACAATTTAAATGGTTTCTTGCTGGACCTCAGTATGAATAAGTAATCTATTTATCAGAATAATCCAAAGGAAGTATGGACATCATTTAGTTTTTAGAAGTCACCACTCAAACACACCCTCAGACATACTGACTAATTATTTATTAGTAAAATCTTAGCATTTAACTGAATTAATTATTCCCTGAATATCAATTAATGTACATTAATATGATTTCTTTCTTCAAGAATAGTGTATTTTAATTTTAATACTTCACATGATATCTGGAGAGAGAGAGAGAGAGAGAGAGAGAGAGAGAGAGAGAGAGTATACATGTACCTCAATACAGTCAATAATTAGGGTCAACAGTTGGAGCAAATGTTAATACAGACCTCTTATCGTTATCTATATGAGGAAATGATATTAGATAAATAAAAAAACATACATTTTCACTCTACACTGTACATAATGTCAATGTGTGGCTATATTTTGTTAGCTGAGTCCAACAAGATTTAAGGTTTAGAGTCTAAGGACTTAGCATTAATTTGACATTATATAGTGTACATGTATTTGTTCTAAATAATCATTATTACATATTTCCACTCCAATAATAAACTAAAATTAATAAAGACAAAATAACTGAATTGTTATGAACATGAAATAACAATAAATATTGCAGTCAGTTATTTCAATTATCAATGATGTCTTGAAACAATTTGACAAATAATTATTTGTAATAAATTCTAGAACAATAATTATTATTCAATTTGTAATTTCATTTATAAATTACTTATTTCAAATTTTGTTTGTCTATTAAAAACTATGCAAGCAGAATGTGGCACAACTCTTTGATAATGTCTCATTGTTCACCATTTTAATACCAATATATTTGCATTCAATATTATAATTTCCATATATGTACATTGATCATCACCACTATAGCTTTGGAACAAGTTTCATCAGATGTCACTGGTTGACCCAAACTCTTCAATCATTGAGACATTATTTCTCTCATCATTCAATAAAGGACCAAGTAGACAGATCTATATCAGAGAGAAAGAAATTATTCAAATAATTACACTAATAGTGTTTTACTGACAATGTATCAACATACCAAATATTGGTTGAAAATTACATATATCTGTATTAGTTTGACCACTGCTGATAATAGCCAATACAGTTACTGTGCATGTATATTTACTATATCATGTGGTTCTATGCTAAACATTAATTAATTGATTGTGAAAAATGTCAAAGAAGAAATCACTTATTTGAGTTTACTTTACTATTGGAGAGGACACAAAGGTAGCAGAGCTGTATATAGAGTGGTGAATAATTATCAAGAGGAGGTAAAAATATCAAGGTATTCAATATAACAAACCTTGTTTACCACCTCAAAACAAAACACAGCTGTATTATATCATTTATTCACACTGTCAATATTCATTATAAATAATTTGTAGTTAATTAAAGTAAAACTAATTATATCAGATCAGCTATCAAATCAGCTTTAATTGGTACTTTAATATCAGTTATCAGAATATTGGTAAAATACTTTATTGTTACAACACTAATAAATAATATAAAATAACGAGTAATTAAATTAATTGGTTATTACGCATACTATTAGTTAATCACTCGGTAGTCAAAACAAATAGAATATGGTTATATTTTAAATGGACATTGGTAGTAACAGTTTGAACATAAGAATTATCAGTAGTACGTAGTATCTCTAGATATGTGACATATATTGGACAATATGAGTGTCATTTGTTTGTTATATAGTATAAGTATATATGAATATATCACTTGAATACCAGCTTGAAAATAATTAACAACTCAAAAAGTTGATAAGAAAATAGTTCAATATTTATAGTAATAATCAATTAACTCATTATCCAGGGGTAGTCATTAAATAGAGATATTACATGTAATATACTGTTATAGAGTTAATACTACTCTATATAATTAATATGATATACTATACCTGAAACAGGGTCTGTCTCATTGATAACATCTTCAATAATTATAAGGTACTTGTTATACTGACAGATGAAGTTCAAAGCTAAACATGTAAACTGTGGAAAGTGAGAGAGGAAAAGAACAGATATCATATCACTAATGAGGATTATAGTTTATTTACTAATAGTCTGATAGTATTGTCATTATTTTGTCCAGTTTTATAATCCCAACTCCAAATATCAAATATAATTCTTCAATTCAGAAGAGACAATAATGCTGTGTATATAGTTTCATATTTGTGAGACATTTATTAACTAGTAGTTATTAATAATATACATATAATGTACATGTACTTTAAATCTACTGTTAATTGGATTTACTGAACTTAGTAATTTTAATTAGAATATTCAGATTTAGTGTTGTACAACTTTTTTGAAAAGTGGTTGAAACAATTAGGACTGATGATATAGCATCTGTTTTATAGTATATAAAGACTACCCTACATAAAAGAAGGTGGAGCTAGTCATGATAAGCAATTATAATTCATCATTCAAGGATAGGCTTCTAATAGAGACATATGATGTACTGTTATAATGTTAATGTGCGGATAGAAGTCTAACTCACTCTATGATTCGCGACATCTTTTCCACTAAATGTTATAGCACACACCCAATATATAAGCTAATTAAATCAATTAATATTGATAAATAAATAATTATAAAATATTTAACTGAGTAACTATTCCTTGAAGATGTACATTAATATTTTTTTCATCAAGATATTTCATATTTCAGATGATATCTGGAGAAAGAGAGAGAGAGAGAGAGAGACAGAGAGAGAGGAGAGAGAGAGAGAGAGAGAGAGAGAGAGAGAGAGAGAGACAAGAGAGAGAGAGACAGAGACAGAGAGAGACAGAGACAGAGACAGAGAGACAGAGACAGAGAGACAGAGAGAGAGACAAAGACACACACACACAGAGATATTATAAATGTATTATTATAATTTCCACACATATACCTCAATACAGTCAATAGTTAGTGTTGTAAGAGCTGGAGCAGCTGTTAACAACTGTACAATATCTCTCAATGTTATCTAAATGTATTAGATATGTAAAGAAACTTGTCAGTCGCAACATTATGTATGTAATTTTTCAATGTCTGACTATACTTATTAGGTAGATCATTCTAGGTCCATGATTTAATGTTTAGGATCTAAGAACTTAATATTACATTATATGGAACAAGTATTTGTTCCTAGTAATTTCAATAATTACTATATATACTCACACTCTATCTGACCAATTATGTTTATTAGTGGGTGTGGTAGATACATATTATCTATACAGTTTATATCACTATATAATGACCCTCTATTATATTATAATAATACCTGACACATGATCTGTCTCACTGTTAATGTCTTTAGTGATTGTAAAGTACTTGTTAGAAGGACTGATAGATGAAGTTCAGGACGAAGTTTAATATGTAATGAATTTAAACTACAAGAAGTGAGGATATAAATATCATTTGTCATTACTTACCAACAGTCTTCTCTATTTGATAGTGTTGTTATTACATTGGTCCAGTTTTCTATTGTAATTCCAGATATGTCAATCAAATATAATTCTTCAATTCTGGGAAAGACAATTTACAAAAATAGTTTCTTATTAACATTATTATCTGTACATGTCCATACATGACAAGTAGTTATTATTATAATGTAGTTCATACTTGTGACATTTATTAACTAGTAGTTCTAGTGATAATCCATTTATTATAATCCATTGTAACTCCAGATATATCATATTAGGACAACGTTGACTTATAGCAGTTAATAATGCATCAGTTTGTACTGGACCAAGATTACATGTGTCCAATGTAAGTTTCTAGAATTAATAAACTTAAATAATAAAAACTAGCAATAATTATTAAAGTTAACCTTCAGTCTATTTCCTAATATGGACATCCCTCTCTCAGTATCAGTAACAGAGAGTGTACTGTGACATCTTTTGAGTATTAGTGAAGATGGAAAGTGATTTGGTAGCTCTTTTAAACTTGTTAGGAGTCAGTATTCCAGTCAGAGTGATCTCTCTATCTAAATAGATTATAATATTTTATATTATTGTAAAATATGAATACAGTAATGTATGTTTAAATGAAGTCATTGTATATTGAAAGGAATATTATACCAACACACACACACACACACTGTTAGTATCTAGTTAATATAGTCATATTCTTGTTTGTATTACATGTACACATAATATATATATGTTAGAGGGTAAAGTTTGACAGTTACATTTTATAAAAAGTCCAGTGAGACAGTCCAAGATCAGCATATTTTAAATAAACATTGAACATAAAGGATGTGGTTCAAGTTTCAGACTATCCCAGTGGGTCATGCTCAAAGGTCAGATTGTCCCACTGAGCTTCCATACATTTCAACACAAGTAGAGAAACCAACACTACATGTATATCGGTTTATATAGTACAATAACTTACCAGTTAGTGAAAGGTCTGATGTCAGTTGATATAATCTTGTATTGACTAGTGTACAAGTTTTTAGTTCATCTGCCGACAGATATGAGAGAATAATTAGTAGGATCTCATCTGGTAGATCAAGGAGAGAGTGAACAGGAGATAAATTTGGTGACATTGTTATAATCGTACTATCATCTAAACAACTACTGTTAATATCAGGTAGTATGTCTTGAGAGTTATAAAAGTGATCTTTGGTAATTTGGTGAAGTTCTTAAATTATTATTGTTTGGTTTATGGAGTGAACTGGGTTTTTGCCACATATACATCCTGATGATGTACACCATCTTCTTTAAAAGTACGTGGTAACATCCTATTGCTACCTTTATGGAAAGATCTAACAGAGGATGAGCTTATACATGTACATGTAGACAAACCAGTACATGTAACTGTATTGGGATATATGTCCTTACTTGTACATGTACATGTATAGGTACATGTAACTGTATTGGGATATATCCTTTACTTGTACATGTACATGTATTTTCAATGGTATCCACTTTGATGATTTATGATATTTGATGAAATTGATTGTGGCAGGTTTTGCAGCCATTAGTGGGTGTGGTTTTATAGAAGTATCCTTTTCATTTGTATAGGAAGTCATATTTGGTGCTGGACCAGTTGTTGATATTAAGTGGGTGTGGTTTTGTTGACCTCCTGTAGAGATACGGTAGAAGGGGAATGAGTACTAACAGTTTGGGTATGAAGATTAGTTGGATCTGGTAATGTGTTCCACAATCTACACACCAATATAAGCCATAGTTGTTTGTTCTATCACAGTGAGGGCACATAAATTTATCTTTGGTCAGAGTTCTGATTGAAACTGCTTCATTGTTCACTATATCTAAACTCAAATCAGTGATATGATCATCTAATGTTGATCTCAATTTAGTTAAAGACTCCTCTTCTAATGAATCAAGTATGATGTAGCTTTGGTGTATTTACTGTCATGTGTCTGAGTGACAGTGTGTGATAATTGAGATCCTGATAGTATCGAGGAACCATTAGATGTTTTTTCTGTTATATCACTGTGTCTCTCTCCTATCCATACTCCTGATGATGACATTACTCTTTCAACTGTCTTGTCTCCTTCTTCAAGACCCAGAGAGAGATAGCACTTGATATTTGGACATTATTTCGTCCAACGAACCAGCTCCACCCCCCAGCCACACCTAGCCTTCCACAATGGCTACGCGCAAATGCCTTTTAACCCTTTTGTTCAATACTGGTCCACGCATGCGCAAACTATATACGTGTATTCGTTGAATAAAATAATAGCCATGCTATTTAACATAATATTACAGCCTCCTTGTATCACCAACACACCTAGCAATTGCTATGGTAGTGGTGTCCTCCAGTGTCTGATGAACCACCCTATTTTTTAGAATTCCTGTAATCAACCAGCAAACATGAATGTTGTGAATGTACGAAGTCAGGTAAATATTTTAAAGTTAAAAAAATTCAAATTAATGCAAACTTATGCTGTCACACAGGAGTATGTTTACTGAAAGTATTACTGAACTTATACAGGATGTACAGGTACAGCAGTGATACAATAACACTTTCGTCAGAATCTCTTGTTCAAACTCTATCATGTAAAAGAAAAAAATACAATAAATATCAGAGCTTATTATTGAAAACAGACACACATGAATCATTTGTTCCTGAATCCTGATATTATGAGTATTACGTTCAACTAGTCAATAATTTAACTGAATTATTTGATGCAAGGTAAGGCCTTGTATCACATTTTAAAATGTTCATTATTGACTATAGGACAAAACAACTAGTAGAAAAAATTTTCTAATGACTTGATGGAAAACAGGTTACATTTCAGTAATATTGTTATCAGCTATCTGACTCTTTTTATCACAGTGACATGTAACAAATGCAATACAGCAACAGTAAGACACAAGACTAGTAGTGTGCTTGTATTGAAAATACATATTAGTAATGATATTAAGAGTGATACTCAATATTATGTTAAACAGAGTAACAAGAAAACCTACCTTCAAGACTTGATTTTTGATGAGTTAGATAATTCAGACAATATTTGTGAAGGGTATGTACCTATAATCCTGTTATTTGACAAGATCTTTAGAGAGCAGTCATATCAATTATCCAAGTACACAAACTTATAATATATACTACACCATACAGAACAGGAAGTGTATGCTCCAAATTAATATTTTAGGTTCCAATATTTAGGATTTAGGGTCTAGAGCAATATAGTATTAATTTCACATTAAAGTATGCATTTCCTGTACCACCACTGACCAAGTTATATAAATGTACAATAATACTAGTTATGATTACTCTCCTTTTTTGATAAAAATAGTACTCAATTTTATTTAAGCCACTAAAAATAGCATGAGGATAAAAATTGAATTGTCAGCATCATAAAATATAGCTATTTAATACCCTACATTAATCTGTCAGCTAGATTGTATAACGCTATTTTAATGCTTCTTTTATCATAAGAATACATTTATTTTTGTGCAGCTGCAAGTTCATCAGTTTCCATTTTAGACTCAAAAAATCCATGAGATAAGTTCTCCATAACAGTCAGTGTTTACTGGTTGTCCTAAAACTTCAATCGTTGAGCCATCATTAACTCCATCATCTAAGAGTGGATCAAGTGAACATACCTATAAGACAATAAGAAGAAAGAAATGTTACAATATACATAGTTCATAAATTTGCTTATAACTAGAATATAGTAAACTGTAGCAATGTAGATGTTCATGTATAAACATATCATGGTCTCATTTGTACATCGAATTTTGATGAGGCAGTTTACATTATATTTGTGTGTGAGAAAAGCATAATTCTAGATAAAAAGGAATTGTTGATTATGTCCTTTTGATCCTAGCTACATACCATTTCCATATAGCATTTACAGGGATTGTATTTCAATATTAACAATAAAATGTGAATATAATTACTTACTATTAAATTGACAGGAGGTAGTCCTCTTAGTAGATCATCAGGAGATAGAGCTGGTGATATAAAAGGATCTTTAGTGATCTCCGTATCTTCGTATGTCTTCATTATCTCATCTATCATCTTTTTAATCTCCTCTTCTGTTAATAACTCCTCTTTAAATGGAGTTCTCATACCTAGACGATGTCCTGAAAATCACTTGTTTATGGAAAAATGTAGCCTAGAGAAAAAGAAACGCTAAAGTTTACCACCATTACCATAATACCAATGTACCTCACCAAAGTACCATAATCCTTTACTGTAGTACCATATAATAATGTACCTTACAAGTACCATAATACTTTAATGTATACCATAATACTATGTACCTTACCAAGTACCATAATACTTTAATGTAGTACCATAATAATAATGTACCTTACAAGTACCATAATACTTTACTGTAGTACCATAATACTAATGTACCTTTCACCAAAGGTACCATAATACTTTAATGTAGTACCATAATAATATTACCTTACCAAGTACCATAATACTTTAATGTAGTACCATAAATACTAAGTACCTTACCAAAGTACCATAATACCTTTAATGTAGTACCATAATAATGAATGTACCTTACCAAGTACCATAATACTTTATGTAGTACCATAATACTAATGTACCTCACCAAAGTACCATATACTTTAATGTAGTATCATAATACTAATGTCCTTACCAAGTACCATAATACTTTAATGTAGTACCATAATACTAATGTACCTTAGTAATGTTATAGATGTAGCATAAAACAGACAATATTGCCATACAACTAACTATATGTCTACTCAAGAACAACATATTACTATACTACTTACTACACTATACTAACAATTACTAACTACTAACTCACTATAATAATACATACATAGATAGTGACTTACAAGTTAAGAAAGCAATTACTGCTCATCTGATTTTCATCATTACTAAGATCAGCTGGATAGCAGTGGTTCAGTTTGAGGAGTATAGAGGAAAAAACGAAGATGGGTCTTTTGTAAGATCTACCTCTATCAAATTTTGACCTATATCAAATATATGATATGTGAACAAGTAAACTAATTCTTTAACTAGTTTGTTTTTACACACTATATACTACTATTTAACTGTGTAAATTAATAAATTAAACTAATGTAGAAAACCTTAAGCCTATTAAACTGTATGTATAATAGTTTTTGTGATAATAATTGTAACAATTGTTACTTAAATTTCACAAAATAAAATAAATTAAGGTGAACTGGGAGAGTTGTTACAACTTAGCACACATTAAAATCTGAGTGTTCAAATTTGATGCAATTAATATCGAGTGTATCTGATCACTGAATATTATTGTACCTGTAGCTTTTGGCTCTTGTCTCTCATTTGTATCTTCTACTTTCTCTGGTACTTCTATTCCTCACTCTTCTCTGTTGTCTCCACTTCATCAATACTTTTTTCTTTATCTTCTTGTTTCTCAACAACATCTTCCTTAATTTCACTAGGTTGAAAACTCACAGATGTAGTGGACACTACATTATAAAAGATACATGTAATAATTGTACATGTAGAATAACAATAGTCTATTACTGACTGATAGACAATTTGAGCATATTTCTAAAATTAGGATTTATCACACAATTATATGAATAGTATTATTACTAAGGATTGTTTGTTCGTAGTATTGATTGCTTACATATCGTATAAAAAATATATTCAAAATTATTCAAGACCTCTCATTAAGATATCTTGAACACAGCACTCTTCAATAGTCGATGTATAACAATTATTGAATTTAAATTTTGTATCGAGGACACTTTTAATACTAAAGATACATTCTAAGTTTGGTATCCATTACAAAGATATAGTCAAAGTTTTAACTTACCTGATACTGGACCTCCACTTACAGTAGTTGCTCTTTTTGGAGGAGGTGGACGAGATGGTTTTGGCTTAGGGGGAGATTTATAAATGGGTGTAATTTTAGGTGGAGGTGGGAGAGGTGGCTTAGCAGGTTTAGGAGGTGGAGTGTTATCAGGTTCTTCTGTAGAATCAGGGAGAGTTTTTGACTATGTGTAATCCACCTTTGAGTTTGTCCCATCTAATGATATTGAGCAATAAGCCATGAATGATAGAATAAATGGAGAATGATGCATGAATAGATTTTTGGATGGATAGTGTAAATAGATGTATCATATTACAGACCTGGTTTGTGGTTTAGTTGTAACATAAGGATCATTAAGTGATGGTATAATATAGCCTTTAGATCGTAGAATTTTTGCTACGAGTCTCTTTTCTCAATGCATTATTTCATCACTAGGTGAACTTCCAGTATAAGCCTGTAACATGACAACAGAGAATTTAACAATTAAAAACACATAAAAACATATAAAATGTACATGTAACACATATAGGCTGTGAAAGTCAATGTACAATATATTATTTTTAAATACTTACTAGCAAAAAATGCTAACTGACCTGGAGACAACTGAACAAGATACCGACTGGCATCAGTGGATCAATGAGAGACAGGAAACGAGAAGGAGATACAGTTGAGCTGACGACAGTAGCAGGATAAAATGAGAAGATCTGATCAGGCAGACGAAGTCCTAACTGTTTATTTTTCATGGAGGTTGTTATAGTAAAACATCCTCCTGCAGAATCACCAACAAGAACCTATCTTCTCTCCAGTTGTACCTGAAAACAAAGAGAGAAAATAAAGAATGAAATTAATGAAATATACAAAGCAAATACCAATTATTATTATTATTATATTATTATTATTTGATAGTAAATATTATCAAAGCTAGTTTTCCATGCAAACAGTTCCTATAATACTTATTACATGTACATGTTATTGTCTCAATTAAACACCATTGTCAAAAACACATTATAATTCTATCTCTCTTACCTAACATCTTAAGATTATTCAATGCCCATACATACGCAAACACACATTCATCTTGTCCACGAGTGGTAAGGTGATTCTGGTTGCCAGGGAATAGTCCACTGAGAGAATAGGAAAGTCTAAATCACGTGGACCAATTTCTTAAATAGAACTGAGAGAGAGAGAGAGAGAGAGAGAAATAGATGCTTTATTTCAATACCTTGTAGTTTCTTAAAGACTTACTTCATGAGATCTTGATGACTGTGCAACAAAACCACCACCATGAAAGTGAATAATAAGTGAAGGAGAAGGAGGGCTCATTGGACCTTTATGACCATAACTGTTGCATGGCTAGAGCAAAAACAAAATGACATATATGTTCATTGAATTATTACTGGTGGGTAAGTTATTTGTAAGTACATGTGTTCACATGTGCATTACATCATCCAAAGCCTTAAAATAGAACACTACGTTACTATTTATAGCTATATGTACATGAAATTTTAGTGCATTGTGATAGTTTAAAAAGAGTGAACTACAAACTTACTTGTCCTTCTCTCCATTTGAATGATATTAATCTCATTGGTATCGGCTTGTAGCCAATTTCTGAAAGGGTGGAGTCACTGTTATCTCCTCTCCTTGTAATGTCTTATACAAGGAAGATAGGGAAAGAACAGTACACAATAACAACAACAACAACAACTGCAAACAACAAACACATCTAACTAAATACTGTATTGTAATTTTTTAGCTGGAACTTCAAGAGATTCACAAATATCAACCTTTTGACTAACAAATTTTACAGCAGTCTAAAATAAACAAAGACAAAAAAAAAAAACAACAAAAAAAAAAAAACAATAAAATTAATACAATTAATGAATATTATACTACATTTACGAGAGGCTGTACTATATATATATATGTATATATATAAATGTGAACATGGACATTATAATGTACTATATAAGTATAGTTACTTTGACAGCTGTTTGTTCTGTAATAGACCAAAAAGCTTTGGGCGAAATAAATACTACTGTGCATCAGTTAGCTCTGCTATTTTGACACCAGTTGTGTGGGATGTTGAATATATTTACCTCCCTAGAGAGAGAAAAATATTTTATTAGTTAATTGTCATGTGATAGTTTGAAATGTTTTAGTATAAAGGGACACCAATAATACAATGTACTTGAGACAAAACCAGACATTATGTCATTATATTACTAAAATGTCTACGGAAGTGATCTTGGAAGTTTCATAACAACATGGAGGAGTTATCACCATTTCTTACAAATAAAAATAAACAAAAAACTATAAAAGGATGTCACAAAAAATAGAGGCCATTTACAATGTGTTTTATGACAAGTAAACTAGCTAAGATAATATCAGATCAAAAGACAACTTAGCTTACTTGTAATATAAGATATTGGCAAAACCCTTTAAAAGACTGTTAAAACAATTGTTTGACTGGATCCTCTTTAGTTCCCTTGTACCAGTCCTCATAAGATGCCATAGCAATAGACAATAACTGTAGTATGGGTTTGAGTCCCTGAGAATACTGGAATGATAATGAGAGCTTCAATCAACTTAATAAGGGTCAAAAAATCACGCATATTCAATTTAGACTAACGTATTAGCACAATACACGAAAAAGCACTTTATATTTAGTTTTGTATTCCAAAACACATACAATGTACTACATGTACATGTACGTTACTTGGGTCTACATTTAAACAGAAAAACTCAATATGAGGCTTAGGTCCTGGAGACACAAGGTAAAGTCTGACTAAAGTTTAAATCAATCAGAATCAATAATCAAGGTATGTTGTTACTGAATACTTGAAATCCAAGACATCGTCCGTAGAAAGCATCACGACAAGCTGACTCAGTGAATGTCAGAGATAATAGACTTTTAAGCATCTCTTGATTGTGTAATAGAGGAGCTTGAGAGAGTTCATGAGCTCTAGAGCATAATGCGTCATTAGCTCATAACCTAAAGAAAGAATAGAGATGTAAACAGATGGTCAATCAAGGAGGTTTTTTCTAGTATACATTTAGTTTATATAGATATCATTATTACAAATGGTAGATAGTGGATAGATGGATGACAATGAATGGAAAACTTACAAAACAATTCCTTACGTTGCATAGCTCTAGTATATGCGTGATATTACTAAAGGAGAGAATCAGAGTGGTGAATAGAATACATTGCCTCTTCTTTAGCATGTTTTGTGAAGATGAGACAAAAGATGACTGAGGAGTTCCTTTAATACATACAACAAAACTACGATAGCCATTAGCTTTACTGGGTGCCATCATCTTGAATAAAATCAAACAATGGAGCTCCTATATAAACAAAAAGAGAGAGAAAGAGAGAGAGTGGGAGAGAGAAGTTACATCTTGTAATACTTTATTTCGGTCAATTGTTTGTTAGGGTCAACAGTGCGTTAGATTGAGAACAAAAGAAATGCTATACAAATGATTATATGCAATATTTTTATTAGATGAATCACTTAAATCCACATTTTATTTCGTGCATATACTAATATGAATTATATAGTACTTAATTCAGTTAATTCTTGTTGATGACTTTCTATAGATCAATCAGTAAGCTCAACTCCGTATAAAGGTCTAAAAAATTGTCCATCAACTATCGTTCTCCTTTGTTGTTATAGTTTAAGTCCAACATCTACTTGCAATCTAATATCTCGAAACAGTTTCTTAAATACAGCGAATTTTTCTCTTGGCGTTGAGAACTCATAGTGACCTTCTTCTAATCAATAAAAGGGAGGGGCTGCAAAATCACAAATTCAAAAGGGTTAATTAAACAGTTGCCATGACAACAGACTACAAGTTGTTTAGTAAACAGAGACGTGTCGCTGCTGGTACAAATCATGTCTACTCATTTCAGTTCAAATCAGGTTAGTATATATTAGATATTATAATATGAGCTCTTGTCTGTTAATCTTTATTTGTAGTTTGAGTCAGCTTTTGTGCCACAGCGATTGCAGAATTATGAAGTTCCTAAACGTCACAAAGAGGTGAAAAATGGATTGATGAATGATGAATGGATGGATGAACAAATGAATAGGTGGATAATGAATGGATGGGTGAACAGTGAATATGGACGGATATAGTGAATGGATGGACGGGACAATAATTATGGATGGATGAACAAATAGTTGAGAGTGATAGACAACTAGAAAATAAATATACAGGGAAATGATGAAAGTTTGGTACTCCACTATAATTATCATATGATATCAATGGAAGAATGTTTGGTTCATTAACACTTTAAAACTTAGCATTCATAGCAGGATGATGTGTGAAATATTTTGACTATCAGTTAGTTTCTAAGTATCAATGTAAGTTTTCTTTTTTCGCACTTCTAGAGTCCTTCTACACGTAAAGGAGCCACTCAAATTATTTCTAATGACAGAGGACATATAACTTCAGTCACAAGTCGTTCATCAGCCAATCCATGGGGTCATTTCTTAGGAACATGGCAGATTCCTCGTACCCCCTTCACTACGAACAAAATCAAAATTCATGACTCAACAACTGAAAGGTTTAAAAAGGACTCAACACTGAAAGGTTAAATTCTCGACCTCATTCAGCTCCTCCAGAACCAATTGCAAACAATCCACTTGAAGCTGGTGGTCGACCTTCTAGTCAACAGGTGGAAGGAAATGGATTAATACCACAATCTCCTGGTCAAGATGCTTCACAGGAAAAAGCTTCTAGTTCGACACAAAGATCTCCTAGTCTATCAGGATCAGCAGATCGTCCTGGTACTGGACAGAGTGTCCACTCTCAAAAAGGATCTGTTCCTGATGATCATCCAAGCCCTGGTCAAGGAGGTAGCAGACCTCTTTCTGCACAGTCACAAATCTCTCACAAAATCCTCCAGGTATCCCTCGGGTGAACCAAAATCATCTTGTCAAAGACCATCATCTCATAGACAATCTACACCAAACTGCCACACATCCTCTCAGCTTGGTTCAAGAGTTCAGTCACCTCAAGAGAGCATTTGCTCTCAAAAGGATCCAGAATTTCTCCTATGTCAGATATTCCTCAGCCATCTGCACCCAATTTCTAGACCTGTCTCTGGACAAACTCCGATTCCATCTTCTCATAGCAGATCAGGAAGGTCTTCTCGTATTCAATCTGCACCAACACTCTCGTTATCCAGTCAATCTGGCTCCAAAATCCAGTCCTGTTCAACATTGTCACCAAGCAACACCCTCTGCACATAGCTCCGATTCCCAGCCGTCTTCCTCGTCCTCTCTCCAGACAAGGTTCTCACCAAGGTTCAGGTATTGGTACATCTCAAGGTAGTAGGGTTTATACAACTGCCTCAAGTACTGTAAGAAGTAATATTCCAAGTCCTCAGAATAGTGAACCTGTGACTGTACATGTTAAAGACATAGGAATACAGTGTTCATCAGTTAGTGCAGAGTAGTTTATTGTATTTACTATAAATAGAGTACATATTAGCTTTTTATATGCTTATTATTTTAATATCTGTCCTAAAAATAGACTATTACTTGTCATTATTATTTTAGTACAAGTTAAATAATTATTTTATGGCAATATATTACCAATTACAAACAATAATAATAAACTTCTTGATTCTCTTGTTGTGAGTCTTGAACAATAAGAAAAGAGAAAATGAAGTAGTGCCAAGATGTTTGGTGATAAAACAATATTGAGGTAATACAAAAAATAATGTAAATTAAACTGAAATAAGAATTATATAAAGATCCAACAAAATATTGATTCCAGTCAACAAAAGATGTAGTAACTGTTCCAACAACAAAAAGTAATCAGACAATGAGATGAGATATTCCAACAATGAGATCCTAAAAGAGAAGTGACAGAGTGCACTTTTTTGTAATGTCTACATCTCTTATATTTGTGTGTCCACATATACGATAGATTGTTCTACTTACTTGAATTGAGAGAGTATCATATATTATAGATACTACCAAAAGTAATAATACATCAATCTGTAACCAAATGAGCTCGACTAAGACATGTATTAATTAGCGATCATATTTCCAACTACTACGATTTTAACACTTATTGTTTAAATACAATACCTACATGCTTTATTAAAACTAGGATGTACAACCTTTTACATCAGTTAACAAAACTAGATTAATATTATATCATTAGCTTCAATTCTTCAACTTGTAATTAATACCTACAAATTAGTTGTTAATTAGATCAATTAAAAATCAATTAATGTTGGTCATGCGTGTGTGTTATTTCCCGCCAAATTTGTCACAAGCTTCTGTTGACTTGTTGTCAAAATAGAGCATGTAGAAATCTTTTAGTATCATAAAAGGGACTCCATTTTGCATGCTTTCAGAAAAGGTGAGTTATCTCTCTATCCCTCCATCTCCAATCTATTTATTCTTCAGTTGTTACAAACAACTCTCTTTCTCCCTCTATGTTCCGCCTTCGTTGGATACCTCGTCGCTTCGTTGGATCGTCTCTCTTTCCTGGATCATCTTTTTATTTAGTTATGTCATCTTATCTTTTTTTTTTTTCTTTTTTTTTTTTAATTTCATTTATTTTTAGTTTTTATTTTTTGTTCAGTTCACTAATTGATTTGATGTAAATCTTCGTTTCTACAGGACTCAATTTGGCCAGACGTTCTTGACTGTTTCTTCTCTGACGTTCTCTGATGTTCTTGACTGTTCTTCTTGACGTTCTCTGATGCTCTTGACGTTCTTCTTGACGTTCTTGACGTCTTCTCTGATGTTCTTGAGTGTTCTTCTCTTGACGTCTCTGATGCTCTTGACTGTTCTTCTCTGAAAACTGTTCTTCTCTGACGTTCTCTTGGATGTCCTGGCGTTCTCTGGATGTAAAAGATGAGTCGCTCTCCGTGTCATTGGACCTTTCTGTCTTCCTTCCAGCCTTCTTTCCTCTTCTTAAATTTTTATTTTTATTTTATTTTGGGCTATCTAGCCTATCTACATCATACACACACTCATACAAATCCTAAAAAATCATCTCTCCCCCGAGCCGCTCGGCGGCCAAAAAAATTTTTTTTAATATCTCAGGCCGCCGAGTGGCGGGGGAGAGCTCTGATCTTCTAGGGTGCGTGTGTGTGTGTGTAGGCTGTAGTAGTAGTCCTTTTCACTTCCTCTGTCTCTCTTCACTCTCTATCCATTCATTGTCATCACAGTTCAGTTATCACTACTCTTTTTATTTTTTTCCTACAGGAGCAGCACTGTTGAAAGGTGAGCTACCTCTCCATCCATCCTTTTCTTTAGTAATCCAGTTGTTCCAGATAACTTTCTTTTTCTTCCTCTATGTTCTCTACTTGTGGACTGACTGGACTCTGGGAACTCTTTTATTATTTTAATTTTTTTAAAGTTTTTTTTTCTTTATTGTAATTTTTTCCAAGTTTTTCTTTATAGTTAATAATGTCTTTAAGTTTGTACATTGAGATTCTTCAAAAAAAAACATTTTTTCACTAAAATCTGTTAACTTTAGTTTTAAAAATCACCAAGTTTGAAACTTCAAAAGATTCTAGATTTTAAACATAGCTTTTTAAAAGTTTTTAGGACTAGTTTTGTTATCTTTATTAAGCAACTACAATCGTGTTGAATTCTTAAAAATCTTTTTACAAATTAGTTTTACAAAAATAGTTTCACTAATTAAATTCTTTAGTTTGTAACATATTATTGTTATTTTTTAGCAAAGTCATTTAATTATTATATTTTAAAATAATTATTTAAAAAGTTTGAGGTTCTTGATAGGAGTTGCGTGTGCACTGATGACATTTTCCCGCCATAATGGTGGTCACGCGCGTTTGGTGTTCCTTACTAGGTGATATTTTTCCGCCATAATGGTGATCACGAGTTTGGTGTTCCTTGCTAGGTGTGTACTGATGATGTTTCCCCCGCCTAACCAATGTATGTTCATTAGTAATGGAGCCCTCCTTTGACTGGACTCTCAAGATCTTCACCTATTGAAGTCTAATTTCTATTTCAATGTTTATTTAATCAATTCAAATGTCCTCTCTCTTCCTTAGCCTATAATCCCAATATTTCTACTCACAATTGCTCTTTAAACTTTCTTTGCAATCAAGAGGAAATTTGTGATCTTCTCTCTCACATTCCTACTGACACTGCCCCTGGTCTTGATGATATTTCTTCCATTATACTCCTATTGCTATTGGGTAGCCTTTTGTCTTTTTAAAAAAATATTTTTTAAACATTTCTTTTATATTTATTTTTATATCTTAAATTTTATTAAAGTGGAGAAATCAGGAGAAGAGAGAATATATTAAAATTAATGTTTTAAAAACTATAGATAGAATGTACTATATTTAGTAACATTATGATCTAATTAACTATGCTATTTTTTAGTAATCTATATTAATAAGTTATCAGTATGATTTATTTTTAGATAAAAGCTAAGCAACAAATGACCTTAAATTGTAAACCTTATAAACAACAACTATATTATTTGTTTGTTTATATTACAAACTGTATTATACATATACATAATAATACTAAAGTCTATACATTAAATAAATTAAGGGAAGAGTTTTACAAAATATGTACCATATTCTTATGAATTCTTATATATCATAGGACAAGGGCAACTTCAGATCACCTAGATAAGCTTATTTATACTCATAGCAAGTACATATATACACAATTACCATTGTCCATTTCATTGGCTTCAACCATATAATCATTTGTCATTGAGGATTGCTATTTAAAAAGTCCAATTGATATATTTAAACTACTGATCTCACAAAATTAAGTTCACACAAAAAGAGACTAAAAGTTTACAGATTTACAATTTAACAGATAAGGTCGTTGTTTATAGTGACAATAGAGAATCTTTGACTTGTGCAGATTAACTTTAGATATGTGATGTGATACACAACCAGCTCTGAGAGGAAGTATGGGTCTTGGTTAGTAGCTTCTTTCAGTTGACAATATTGATCATCTTTGGACTTCAATAGGATGGCTATAGATGTGTGATGTAGACATATAGGTGTTACACACTAGCTCAGACTCATAGTCTTGTTCTTGATAGTTACAGCTAGTTGTGGTTGAGAGTATTTCTTATATCGATAGAATATGAAGAGAAATAACAACAGTGTACATGGTACTGAATATCTAAAAGAGTTGAAGTATTTAACATAGGAGAATAAATCTGTTATTTACCTTGACTTTAATAGTCCATATTAGGAATACAAGGAAATAGACAAAATAAACGCATTTCTTTCATTTTCTTATAAACTACGACGAGATGTGAGTCACTGTTTTCTCTTACAAGCTGCTACAAACTAATTAATTGAGTTCCACTATTTGTACACCTTGTGAAAACAAAGTCTAACAACAGAGGTCACTGTAACCACGTGGTTAGTATGTTGGAATTGCATAATATAATAATAGGGTGTGTCCAAAATTCCAAATATTTATTATTGATCTTTACAAAAATAATATGGTGAAAAGAGAAAAGGACTAGTTGGTGGATTTGTTTAAGATCTAGTAAAGATGATTAGTCAAGATAGTAAGTTATGAGGATTAAACTTACATTAATAATTATGAGAGTATTTAATAGATAAGATATATAAACAGCTGGATTGATAGAGTGATAGATGGATTAATGCCCATCAATATATAATATATATATAATATGTATATATATATATATATATATATATAATATATATATATATATAATTAATCATAAAGTCTCTTTCTATCTGTATACCTTTTAAAGCTTACTATTAATTTCAATAACTAAAATTTGAACATTTTTTATTCTACCTACCTGGACCTCATTAAAACATATGTGACAGTCCTAAGATTGATTTAGACCACATGTATATAGAGAGAGATACAAACAATAAATTTTAATTTAATTAAAACACTCATTTTGGATGGAACTATTCAAATCTTTAGCATCCTTAAAAGTAAACACTCATTACACCTTGTATAAACTCTTTATTTATTAATATTACATAATTTATAATATTAGTTGATCCATCTCTTTTTTTCTTTTTTGAATACAAACTATCACATATTTCATTTCATATTTCATTCCTCTAGTTATCATTTGATCTTAGTCTAGCTAGAGGTCTATACTGGTATTATTTATGAGGCAGTACTTACAGGAGGTACATATACTAACACACGATAATCATGTGATCATATCTCTCTCATCAGGTTCCAGTGCTAGTTCTAAATCTAGTGATACTCCTTCAGTAGGTTCTGTCTCAGGAGGTGGACATTGTGATGAAACTAGTAGGTATGTTTGATACCAAAGGAAAAAAGCTATGTATTATATCAAGCTACATAATATATTAATATATTGTAATGTTAATAATATCATTATAATATAATATGTATTATATATAATAGGTTCCATGTGTTGGATTTAGTATTGGAGTAGAGAG
Organism: Gigantopelta aegis; assembly: GCF_016097555.1. Lineage (NCBI taxonomy): Eukaryota > Metazoa > Mollusca > Gastropoda > Neomphalida > Peltospiridae > Gigantopelta > Gigantopelta aegis. The sequence continues at coordinate 8,946 of NW_024533876.1, read as the reverse complement.
AGTGTCTCTCTATATTAGAAGCTAAAGCTAAGGTAAAAACTGACTTCATTACACATAGTTACTTTACTAAAGAAGACTAGATCAAGCATAAACAAAATATAGTTAGTTTAGATAAGGAGAGAACTGATCTGTACCATGAAGTGTCATGGGATCATGAGTTCACTCCACGTTTTATTTCTTTATCTATCTAATGTTGTTTCTATTGTCTAGTCTGGATCTATGGGACAAGTAAGAAAACTATTAATACTGAAGTGATGGTAGCATCTGCTCAAAAGAACTTGTGTCAAGAGAGAATGAGAATATGTAGTCTATTATGGGATATCTCATTGTTTTGTAGGTATTTATTAAAGTGGAAATTTAGTTGAAGAAATCAGGAAGTTGAATACATTAAATGTTTAAGTGTAATGTACTATATTTAGTAATACTATGATCTAAATAACTATGCTATTTTTTTAGTAATGATCCAACAATATTTAATGATTAAAAGAACAAAATAATCCTATCCTGTAATCATTACATTGAAGGCTGATTATATCTGTAATCATTTGAGTGGGTGGTGTGTGAATCTAGCCTTTTCCTGAACAAAAATGGTTAATTTAGAGTTAACTGATGATAGTGTTTTACACAGCGAAGTCCTGTTAAAGATGCTAGTTAAGGTTAGTTTGATTATAATGTTAAATTATAAGGTCCAATGACAATGTAGAAAGTACTGACATTAATGTGTTAATGTTAAAATTAATTTATGTGTCAACATATCAAAAATTATGAGTTCTATTTTTTTTAAAATATGTAGGTTATGTGGTTTACAAATGATTGATCAATAGTTTACAAAATAATTATAAACACAATAATATCCATGTACATTATAACAGTTATTAGACAGTATTATATACTAGTTTAGTGTGTAGTCCTTGATCAATAGCTTGTTCTACATTTGCAATATAGATCATTTTCAACTTGTACAAGATAGCTATTGATATGTGATGTGTAGTCATGAGTAGCACATACCATCTCTGAGCATAATCCTTGATCAATAGGTTGCTCTTGTTGACAATATTGATTATATTGATAAAATATGAAGAGTATATAGAATATCAACAACAACAACAGTATGATTACTATATAAAAAAGAAAAGTAATTGTTAGTAATTATTACCAAATATTATCACTTATATAACAACTAGTACAATTTTATATTATTAATATGTTAACAATGAAGTAGTTTATATGATAATTATTAAAATATATTCAAGATTCTACTTTTACCAAAACTATTAAACATTTTTAAAACTTTTAAAAAGTTCTAAGTTTTCAATTAGTCACACTCACAATATAAAAACTTAAATTTTGTTGGTTACCATATTCATCAGCTCTCAGTATATGTGACTTAGTTACCTTTAATTCTTACAATTAAACAATTAATACTAACATATTAATATACACGTATACATAACACTTAATTAATACTTCTATAATTACCTATATTAGTCCACAATAGATTAACAAGACAGTATACTGGTATCATCTTTGTTTTCACTGCAAGATGTCTGCTCTCTAATGTTTGGCTACAACAAGCTACTAATTGTTCTGGTGCTTGCTCTGATTTTTTTGTGTATAAATTTAAACCCAAGTGACCATATATGTCATTATGAATGTTGTTATAGTACCAAAAAACAAACACACTAGGACATTGCCTCATGAATATTGTTAATAAAATTTATGTATTAGCTTATAGCTATACAGCATTGATATCATCATGAATATTGTTAACAGTGAAGAGGTTTCGTGACCAAACACTGGCATTGCCTCATGAATATTGTTAATAAATGTATTAACTTATAGATATATAGCATTGATGTCATCATGAATATTGTTAATAGTGAAGGGTTTATAACCAAACCCTAAAAAAATGGCATTGCCTCATTGTTAACAAAATCAATGTGTTACTTGCCTATAATAGCTGCTATTATCAGCATATAAGAATTATTGTTAGCAGGGATGGGTACCATCATTGAAAAAATATTGTTAATAAATGAAATAGCTGTAGTTGTGGCAATAAATTGGCTATGACCTCATGTATGTTGTTATAACAGCATGGCATTAATAACCTGTTCCAATATCCATTCCACTGTATATGCCCTGTATTACATTGTTGGTGTCATTATGTAATATATGGTCGGTTATGATCATGTACATTTTGTTTATAATGTAACACTGTTCCTTAATATAACATAACAGTTTCATTCATGTGTTATATTGTAACACTGTACATCCTTAATATAACGGTACAGGTACCATTCACATTTGTAATGTATCATAACTGTACAGGTTTGACCGTTTGTTATATTGTAACACTACAGTCCTTATATTGTGTCATACCGTTTGTTAATTGTACACTGTACAGTCCTATATAATGTGTACAGGTACCTGTTATTTGTAACACTCATAATATATAATGTGTACAGGTACCATTGTTTATATTGTACTACACTGTACAGGTCCTTAATATTGTAACGTGTCTTACAGGTACAAGTACCATTTGTTATAGTTGTAAAGTCCTTACTATAAAAATGTCCTCCATATGTTATGTTGTACAGTACGGTACCATTTTACCATTTGCTAGATATTTAGCTATGAACAAATTTAAACAGATGAAGAGATATCATATAGCACAGTGATCAACCAGCTATGACAAGGGGAAGATATAGAGAGTTCTATCAATGTGTAAGTTAATGATTAAAATAAACCTTTACAGCTGTTTATTGTAGTCATGTGACATATACCACACCCACTACTTTTATGATCTATCTCAATTTATTTGTACTAGTTTATTTTGTTAGTTTTAAAAACCATGGTACAATAATAGATAATGTTATAATATTATGTTTTGTTTTGTAAATTATTATAACAATATTTGTATTATTTAGACTTTGATATTGCTGGTGAATATGATCCTATGATACCTGATGTCGAGTATGTTAAGATAATGGTAGAGATCCTCAATGAACTACAACTAGAGAATTTAAAGTAAGTTATAATATAGTGTGTTATGATCTTGTTTAACAAGACTATACAGTTATTATTATATTAATATCTATAACGTCATAAAAACATGCTCACTTAATCTTTTTACCTACTAACTTACAAAAAACATACATAAACATCATGGTATGTAACATACTTGTTATCACTATTGCCATGGTAATTTTTTGAAGGTAATAGTAACCATAGTATGGTGTTATGATACACATCTGTTGTTGCTATGGTAATTATTGCCAACTTTTTTTGGAAACAGAACAGGGTTCAATATGTGGTAGGTTTTGAGAGTGCTACTGGAACAGTTACAGCAAAAAAAACATTTAACATTTTCTTAAAAAATATTTTGAAAATCAGATTCATGATCAAGTAATATTACATTGGTTATATGTGTGTATATGTGTGTGTGTGTGTGGTTGTTATGGGTAATATTGCTATAATGATTGCTACCATGCTAATTTTAACAACAATGAAATATAATGTATATAAACATTTTGTGGGCATGAAGTTTAAAATTATAAATATCTTCCAAAATAAACATTATGTCCTTTAAAATTTTTAAAAATATATAAAAACACTCAATGTGAATAAAGTTATAATGAAATTTTTTGGGGGGAATAGACACACAAAAATGATACTAGTTTCTTGGATTTCATGTTGAACTTAGAAGTGGTTCTCTGAGATCATCACTGTTATCAAAAAAGACCCTTCTAGATCATTACTGTAGTTTTTGCACTTGTTGTGAATGATGGCGATATGTTTTGTCACATTGAAAGAAAGAAAGTGATTTTTAATTGAAGGATATACAATTTTGTTTTTTTATTTTTGCCATTTTGCCAGTGACCCCAAAGAATGTGCGAAATGACAACAACAAAAGCAAGAAAATGATAACTGTAGTTGTTGTTTAAAAAAGTGCAGTTTGATTTATGTTATTAATTTTTGAAAAGTACCAAGATAAGCAGAAAATTATGAGGTAGTTCCATATCATAAAGAGATTAATATGTTCAGCCACAATCTTATAGAAAGGCTTACAAAATGCTTCAATTGTTAAATAGATGGCAATGATAGGCATAGCTATTGCATATCCTTTGTATAAAGTCACCAGTTCTAAACAAAGTGGATAAGGTGTAGAAAAGCAAAATGAGTAATAAGCGAGTTGTGAAGAAGAAACTCTTTGTTATGTTTGTAAGGTCCATGAATAGCTTCATAAACAGGTCTAATATACTCTCTAAGTTTACCTACTCTCATAAGTGGTCGACCAGCAACAAGATGGTCATATAAGATAGTAGAACAGGTCCAACAATGACGAATGGTCAATATCATTAATATCAAATGACCAACTTTTCCCATACTCAACTGTACCCATCTCTGTACCAAACCTTAAGTATTGGGTTACTAGTATCATTAATATATATATTAATTGGTGTATATATATCAGTTATTTGCTGTCAATAAACTTGTGAAAGAGAGATGTACAAACAGTAACCAGTTACTTGAACTGAGGACTGAGCTATTCGGTTAGAGATCTTCAGTGAAAAACGACTGAGGATAATAAGGGACAACAACTATCATCAGCAAATAAAGTGGAAATAGTAAACAATTGAGACCAGCCTTCCATAACTCTGTTCATGCCATTGTAAAAACATAGAGGAATACCAAGCCAAAGATTCAGCATGGAAATAAAAAACATGTGTTGCTAAATGCAATGAAGAAACACAGGCTGTGTTTGATATGGTCTTAATGTTTAAAATCACAATGATTTGAGCATAGAATATAATTCCATTGAGTGTACCAGTTGTTATAGTGAGTCTGAGAGCTAACAACAAATAAATGAGGGAGGGGACCAGCTAATGCATAGAGATTAGTGTCATAACCACCAATTACTACATTGTTTGCATTCTGAAGAACCAAATACCACACTATACTTGATACCATTAACAGTAGTACAAGTAGAACATAAGGGTCCCTGTTTTAGTTGGTGGACAAAGTGGAAGATGGTTTGCAAGGTAATTGTTGGGATCAGCTAGTAAGACATCAGAGCCTTTTATCAAAAAACATGGTATACCTTGAACGAGGTTACCAAGTTTTCATGACAAGTTAGTGCCACACCAAATACTGTAGTCTGATTCATACCATTTTGTAATGTTTCATTAGTCCAGCCCATGCAGCAGATGTAGGTGGTCTAGTGATGGTAGCAAGAGAAAGTTGAGAAGTAGAATTGTCCTAGAAAAACTTGACGAGGCAGGTTTTGATAATCTCCAGCAAGACCAAGTTTATCAATAACTGGTGAACATTGGACAAATGCCTTTCATTGTATTTAGTTTTAAACCAATAGGACAGTCTAGTAGCTTGAGTTTAACTTTTAATAATGATGAATCATCAGGTGATGTGAACACAAAGACAGCATCATTAATCCCTTTTTGGTTAACAATTCTTTGATAGAGAGTGAAATTAACTAGAGTGCACTGTTGTGACTCCAAAAGAACTTGATTCTCATCACGAGATGAGATATACCATGATGTAAGTGTGACAATGGCAGGTTTCCAGAACTAACTTTTGTCCTAGCCAATGCAAGAGACACTGCAGCATACACATTATTACCTACTACATCTTTAGCTGCCATAGGTATATGTAATGTTTGTCCAGGATATACTGATATGATGTTGTTTAGAGAATAGTCAAACAAGAATGTTTTGTGCATACATTACAAACGACTGACAGACAAGTAGAGATGTTTTGTAATTGGCTATGCTTCAAGGAATGAAAGTGGAAAATTGTATTGTAAATATTTGTGATGGTAATTTCCATGCATATAGCAATTGTACACGTTAGTACTGAATATTGAGCTACCAGAGAGACCAGCTGTGTTATTGATGAATATCATACTGACATTTAAACGCTGAGATATTTTTAAGAGGAGACACAACTTGAATGTACATTGTTTTATGGTCTTATAAATATCCTCTTGTGCATAAATAGCTCCTCCCTTTGTATGTGGCAATATTATTGATAAATGTAGCTCTGAGTCCATTGTTTACAGTGAAATGTATACTGCCATATAACTTGAATACAGCTCCTCTCTCTCCTCTGTTTCCTTCAAACACATATTGCCATCCAATATAATATTAGTGTCAGTTATCTTAAAGACTGAGCCTGAGTGTCATGGTAATGACTCTTAAAACCAGTAATATAAAGAGATTTAGCATTCACCATGTAAACATACACTTTTGAAAGAGAAGTTGACAACTCTTTTGAGAATTATTATACGCTATAACATTTTTCAGAATGACAATCAGAGGCTTCAATGCACTATTTTCATAAGAATAGGTAGTCGCCATATAGACATGATCCTGTTTGTCTTGATAAGGTTATCTGTAAAGTTGACATTATTAAATGTTCACAGTGATATTAAAGTCCTTATTTAGTGGTGGATTGTGTATAAAAATAGAGATTGCCCCTGCAGTTGCTATTTCATTAAACCAAATGGATCATTTTGATATTTAAAAGCACTGTTAGAAACATTGAGAGGGAACACATTTGACAGATGAGTATAATGCTTTTGTAAAATGTCATAAAGAAAACAAGAGCAGATCCATGGCAATTAAAAAAGATCATAGTTCTTTTAAAACTACCATACTCAATTACAGTCTGAGAGTTAAAGTTAGTTTATGTTGGTTGAAGTGTAGCCTAACATAGCACCGGAATATATGAACCAGTATTTCGAGTAAATGTTGTTGAAGATATTTGGACATTGGCTTGAAAATTCTGTTGAGTATAGAGTATTGTCAAACCTGCAGCTTAACAACAGGAATGGAACTAACTTTTGATGTCCTAAAGCACTCAACTCAGAGGGACACTTGATACTGTGATATAATCAATTTATATCAGAGAATCTTGCCTTTTTTATTTAACACCTTATGATTGTTTAGTGAAGATATTAAGTTACTTTTCATCAATGAAACAAAATTAACACCCAATTACCTAAACTCATGTCTTTGAATGTAAACTCAGCACTTTTTGTAGAGGTGATTGTTGACATTTTCCATGGTAGCATTTAATGGATTAATTGCTAGAACATGCAAACCCATAATTTGATAACATATTAACCTCTTTGATCAGTAATGTCTCAATTATGGAGGAAACAGTAGTAGAGAGGAATGATACTCTGGTGAAATATACTGGAGATGTTGTAGAGTTGATAGATGACAGGATACTTTTATTCAGATCTCCTCAAGAAAAGCCACCACAGCCTTGGAACGATATTTCTGTAGAGTAAGGTTTATAAAGATTTATAAAAACAAATCCACTAGTGGGCAATGAAGGTTGAGAGACAGCTGTAGGACATCTTATGTGAGCAAGTGAATTTGTAGCACTTTTAATAGATCAATGAGTGACTAGTATTTACAAAACAAAATGATATGTTTGTAAATCATTCAGAGTAATATTTGTCAGATAACAACCACTACCTAGTGTCATTAAGTCAATGAACCAGAATGACATAAGACTATCTCTAGTTCATTGGCTGTGAGATAATGGTGATTTTTATGATCATGAGCTTCTTGAGTGTTAACTAACAAACAGACAAAGACTAGTATTAGTAGACATCAATTCACACATTGTAATTGAAGATGATATAGATTGTGGTTACAATCTGAAGAGATATAAAATTGACTAACAAAGACAAGCCTCGTTTTCACCTGACAAGATTGACAACAGCTCTTTTTTTTAAAAGCTAATTCTTGTATAATCGATATCACGTGATATAATAATAAATCAGTAGGGATACTGAGCGGTAGGAGCTGCTGTGAGCTGCCTACAAGATACTTTTTGAGTAGTACTAGTTTTCTGCGAAATCTGTTTTGTAATCTGTGCTTTCTTATAGTTAAACAGTTATTTCTTGAAACTGAAAGTGCCGCAAAGTAGTCCTAATGATTTATAATACAAATAATAAACCTAATATAAGTAATTAACTACATCCAGGACAAATAATAATATTTATATTTAATAAAAATTATGTAGACAGAAAACATAGAACACTCTGTACCTTTTGTTATGATACACAAGTTATGTAATGTTGATTTGTAATATATTACTCCATAAAGACTATAAAAAAAATTATGTTTATCAAATTATTTCTATTTTAATAACTACAATAACATGTGTATACATAAGTGTGCTGTTTTAAATAATTTTGTTTTGAGTTATTTGATCTAGTTTTAGGTGTGGGTTTTATAACAATAAATATCAATAAGTAATAACAAATTGTGCTATACTGTTTTTGTTATTTACTCTTATCAACATTGCATAATTGTGACCTGATTTGCAAAAGGACCACTTCTGTCATAACATTTGTGATCGTATTGTGACCAAAAACATTTGTTTAAAAAGACCAAAAAACAATTTTGTATACAGATAGAATTAGTTCTGCCTATATAACAACTGTCATGTATAGATCCTGGTTTTTGCGATGTTTTAACAGAGTATTTTTCACAAATCAGGTCCACAATTGTTTTGACTGAAGTGGTCCCGTTTTTGTTAAATCAGGATCACATTTAATAATTGGATTTAGTCAATATGTTTTAAATCACTTCCTTCCTCCTAGCTCGTTTCACCTCGCAATCAGAAAAACTACCCTAATTTTACTATAATAGAACAATCCCTTTAATACTGGTTATCTAGAACAATTTTAAATTTGCTTTGAATAAATTTCTACAAAGTAGATCTTCTTTTAAATATGAAAACAATAAAAGACACACAAATTAAATCTATGATTAAAATTTGTCAAAAATTTAATTCACAATGCAATGGCAGTCTGCTTTTGTAATTGTCTTGTGTTGGACTAATGAGTGATTATACTGGCTTCCATTTTGTATGTATCAAGGAAGGAATCTTCAGATCATTAGTGTTCAA
>NW_024533875.1:0-30040 GCF_016097555.1 Gigantopelta aegis | reverse complement strand
TTTTTCATTCAATGAATGGTCTTACAAACAAGTGGAATTGATTATGACCGATAATTCTTGTTTAAGTCGCTATGACGGAGGTATCCCCTTCTTTCCTCAACCCACCTCGGTTCATAATCCACGGGACAATTATCCTCAATTGTTTTTAAAACTGTTTATACACTAAATTTCCAGAGAAACACTCCTGAAGGTTCACTCATAGTCACCCTGGAAGCCTGGACAGTGATTTAGGTATTAAGGAACTGTTCAATTCTCCATTGCATCCGGAAATATGGTAATGTTTTCAATATAACAACAGCGCGTACGAGGGACAATGCTTATAAGGACACATTCAACTTCAAGGCCAGCTGACTATGAAACTCAAATCCCATACCACCCTAGTGATCAAAAGCATATGATTTGGGTACTCCTTCCTTGACTAGCACAGCTAACATTTTCTTGACTGTTACAAATATCAACGACAATTATCCTCATTTTTTCTCCATCAAACAAAAAAAATTATTCCATTCCAAGTGTCTGAAGTAGCTGCCAGCTTCCACACCTGCCGGAACTATTCTAGCCTTAGATAATGATCTCATTCCCTTTGGTCAAATAGCATCATACAGCTGTTTATGATGGTACACACCAGCGATGTAACTGGTAACTTCACCATTTCTGCTAGCTCTGGTGTCATCTCGGTCTCTTCATCTGCTTCCTTGGATTATTGAAAGTAAACAACAGTTTAGCTTCAAATGTGAAAGCAACTGACAGTGGAGGTCTGTCCTCAACAGCATCAGTTGTTTATCATGTCATAGACTACAACGACAACCAACCAGTGTTTTGGTAGTGACCCAATATTATGGAAAGTTTCTGAAAATCTACCAGCTTGGCAATTTGTTGTTAGGGTCCAGTCCATTATAAGTAAATGGTTGGAGTTATATGATAGCGTAGCCTCTTTAGTAATGGAGATATATTTTATTTTATTATTGTTATTACACATATGATAATGGCAGTATTATTGTTCTTTAGGTTCATGCCACAGACAATGAGGAAATGATGATATAACATATGCTATTGAAGATGGAGCATTTTCAAGTTTGCCATCAATTCTACTGGACATATTACCACAACTGGTGAATTAGACAGAGAAACTCGTGCAATATATATCCTTCGTGTCCGAGCTACTGATACTGGAGGCAGTCCTCTCTCTGGATTTACTCAAGTAAAGATTGCTATGAAATTGATTAACAAATGCAACCTCTCTCTCTCTCTCTCTCTCTCTCTCTCCCTCCTCCCTCTCTCTCTCCCTCTCCCTCTCTCTCTCTCTCTTTCAAGGTTGAGATCCAAATATTGGACACTAATGACAATCCTCCCGAATTTTCTTCAGTCAATGTAGAATATTCTCTTTGTTGAGTCTGTACCAATTTCAACAGTCCTTTCTCCTATCTTAACAGCCACTGATAATGACATTGGTACTAATGCAGACATCACTTACTATCTTACAGGAGAAGGAGTACCTAGTATTTTTTTGGCACATTAACACAACAACAGCAGAAATTTCTCTCCAAAGTTCTTTGAATTATGAGGTCAAACAGAACTATTCCTTTACCTTGTATGCAATTGATGGTGGCAGTCTTTTCAAAGAGATCTATGAATGTTTCAGTTACATTAATTGTATTAGACTTCAATGACAATACACCACAACTCACTCAGAATACTTACACCAAAACAGTCAATGAGGTGGAGGATAGAATGTAGCATCCATTTTGTCTATTTCCCTTTTGGTCCACTTCCATTTTCATCTATTTCCCTTTTTTGTCCACTTGTTTTGTCTACTGATCCAATGTTAATGTTTTTATTTATAGCTTTTAAAGTCTAAGGTTTGGGTTCTAAAAATTTTATCAAATATTAGTGCTGACTTAGATTGTGCAAAAGATAACTTAACCACAAGATAAAAATGGGAAATAATAGCAATTGAAAAATAGTTAGAATATTATAATTGTGGTACTTTGTTTGCAAAAAATACAAGCAAAACTAAAAGATTTTCTTACTAGCCAATTTGTGAAATGGGATAATACTTTATGAACAACATTTTTATGGACGTGATAATATCATTAATTTGTACATTTTAGAGTTTTCCTAATGGTGGATTACTATTACAAATATCGGCTACTGACGATGACCAACCAGGGCCTAACTCTGAAATCACTTATTCAATAACTGAAGGTAAGAACTTATTGATCTGCCATATTTATCAGTTCTCTCTCATTTATAGTGGAAGGCATTTTGTACTGTCAGCTGCACCGTTTTCTATCAATGCCATGTCAGGAGAGATTTTCACAACAGCTTACCTTGATTACAACAGACCACTTCATATACTATCACTGTAAAAGCAGAAGATAATGGAACACCGAGAAGATTGGTGAGTTTAAAATGTGGACCTAATTCAATAAAATTAATACTCGGGGAATTTAATAGTTCTCAGCAATGACTTTAAGGTTTTAAAACGAGAATTGTGCATTTTATAACTAAATAACAAATACACAAAAAACTATCCTTTTTATTTATTTAACTCTTTAGTTATATTATATTTTCTTTCTATAGTCAACTGGAACTGTCATTATTACAGTGCTTGATGTGAATGATAACTCACCAGCCTTCAGTCAAGCCTCTTACGTTCAGAATATTGATGAAGGGGACGTTGGTCCAGATGGCAAATATGTGCTCACTATATCAGCTGTAGACAAATGATGGGACATCCCCTAATAATGACGTCGTCTATAGTATTACCATGGACTTAGCAGTGTCTTTAGTATCAACAGTACAACTGTAAGTTAAGTGACACAATTAAATTTTGCAGTGAAACCTTTGACATATTGAAATTATCCTGAGGTGTCTTCAATATAGAAGTTAAGCAATACATGAGCTAGTAGTTTTAATACTGGAACAATGTCTCAAATATAACAGTGTTCTTAATTCAGAGTGTCCTTTATGAGATATTTCACTGTTATATCTGAATAGCTAAATGCCACAGAAAGACTGACTATTATTTTAAATGATATAACCACAAACATTACTCCTATTACTTGGTTTCTATATTAGGGTGAGATTCGTGCTATCCAAAACCTTGACTATGAAGGTATCAAGACATACACATTGACCATCACAGCTAAAGATAGTCCATTTGATCCAGCTGACACTCGTACCAATACTACTCAGGTACTACTTTATAACAGCTCTTTATTTTATGTTTGGTTTTCAGGTCACCATCAATGTGCAAGATATCAACGACAATTATCCTCAATGGGGGAGACACACCCTTTAGAATTAGCTCCACCATTTATGGTGGTAACATCTTAGAGTCAGCGTCACTATACACAGATGTCCTCGTTGTCAATGCCACCGATGCAGACTCAGGAGCTTTTGGAACTATTGCATATTACTTGATTCACCTACAGGTACAACTAGCTGATTAATAATTGCAATATGGTTTTAATTTAACTACTGATTTTTCTGTAGGCAAGTTTGAAATTAATAGTACTTCAGGTGTGGTTTATACTTATGGTAACTTGGATTATGATCTTGTTAGCCAATATAATCTAACTGTTGAAGCTAGAGATGGAGGCAGTCCACCAAAAACAGCAACGGTAAGCAATGAGAGATATTCATTTTGAAGGAACTGATTCCCTCCACTTACTACTTCCACTTATTCTTCCTCTACTTCCATCTATTGCCCTTTACTTCCACTTCCACTTATCCTCCCTCTACTTCCACTTATTCTCCTTTGTTTTCCATAGGCATTGATTGTTATCAATGTTATAGACATCAATGACAAAACACCTTCATTTTTGTCCAGTTTCTATTATGAATCTATCTCTGAAGGTATACTACATGGTATATAATTTAAGTGGTAAAACAATTATTGCCTTCTTTTAGATGCTGAAGTTTGGCACCAGTTGTTATTGATCTCAATGCTTTTGATGCAGATTCCCCTGATCTTTATTATAATATTATAACAGGCAATGAACTCAATTTCTTCAGAATCAATGTCAGTAATGGACTGATTGAAGTCAATACACCACTGGATAGAGAAACGCAGTGAGCATACAGATGGAAATCATGGTTACTGATGGCTCCTTCAATGTGAGCAATCATAAACATCACATTTTTCAAACTACATTGTCTCTATATTCAATTTGCACATGTTACAAATCTAAACATATTAAATGTAGCAAAGATGTGAGATATATTTTAATGAGAGAATCCTTACTTTCTGTTTCATTTCTCTAGGGTACTACAAACTTACAGATTGTACTTGTTGATGTCAATGATAATGACCTCAATTCCAAGACTCACATTACTATACCAATATCACTGAGATACTAACAGTGGACCTGTTCTATTGGTAAGAGAAGATAGCTAGTCATTTACTTTACTAATCCTGTTATCATTTTTTTCCTTCTTTTAGTATTCTGCAGACGGCAATACAACCTAGATTGAAGCTATTTGATCCTGATCAACCAGACACACCTAACTCTGTGGTAGTTTATGAGTTATATGGACCAAACACAAGGATTACTTCACATTGATCCATCTTCAGGTAATGCTAACAATATGTGTTCTCTTCTATAGGAGACACTCACAGACCTTAGAAACTGACTAAAGTGCAGTGTCCCAAAAGATAGAAATGTCTTTATTTCATTTTAAAGATCATTTCTTTAACATTTTATTTCTCTATAGCTGTACTTACAGTGGCTAGTGGTGCAATGTTGGATTATGAAACACAGCAAATAGTTGAAATATTGTAATAGCTTCAGACTCTGTACCAGCTCCTGACAAAAAGTCGAGTAATGTCACTATTACCATCTTTGTTGAAGATGCCAAGATAATCGACCAGATTTTCAGCAGGGATCTTATTCTGAGGCCTTGTCTGAAGACACTTCACTTAACACAGTACTTGGTGTTAACATTGTTGCTATTGATACAGACACTGGGATTAGGAGGAGTTGGTGAGTATTCAATTTTGTCCTCTAATCCATTGTTGTCTCAAGAACTGTTTGAAATAGACCCAACCATGGTATATATTATTCCATTCATTTATTATTCCCATCATTCATTATTCCATTCATTCATCATTCATTCATTCATTATTCCATTCATTCATTATTCCATTCATTCATGCATTCCATCATTCATAATCCATCCATGTATTCATCCATCTATTTATTTATCTATCCATTTATTCATTAATCCAATTTTCAATGCATCCAGCTTCAGTTACACTAGTGGGTCAATTAGATCGAGAGACAAGTTCTTCAATAAACCTGACAATCATGGCACGAGACAGCATCACACCATATCACTCTTCAGTAGTCTCTCTTTTTATAAATGTTGAAGACATTAATGATAATCCACCTGTATTTGATCAAACAACGTATCATGTTTCAGCATTCGAAGATATCATGCACAGGTAGTAATATCATCAAACTCAATGCTACTGATGCTGACATATCTGTGAATGCCCCATTGAGATCATTTAAATTACTCACGATGAATAATACATTTAATATCAACCCAACCACTGGACAAATTACAACTATTCTAGCACTTGATCATGAAACTGATCCTCTCATAGAAATGGTTTGTCCAAGTCTGTGATAAAGGTGTCAATCCCGGTCCCTTTGTTCCAATACTACTGTAGTGTGACTGTACTAGACGTCAAGACGGTACACCAATGTTTTGATTATGCCACCTATAAACCTCAGTATGTAATGATACTCTCCAGGCGTGTTGTACTACAAGTTTCTGCTACTGACACAGACTCTGGCAGCAATGGTGAAGTAGATTTCTCTCTAGTTGGTAGTCTAAATAGTGCGCCTTTACATTTGACAACAAGAGCGACAAATCATAACTGGATACATTTATTAATGACAATGATACTGGAATAACAATCTCCTTTCAGATTCGTGCCACTGATAATGGCAGTCCTCAGCGTTCCAGTACAAACTAGTGTTGAGATTTATCTATGTGATAGAAACAATGAGATATCAGTTTCAATCAATCATATTACTATGGAGATATTACAGAAAATGTGCCACCACCAGTAATTGTATCCATGTTTTTGCCAAAAGCACGGCAGGTTCAGTTACTTACAGTATTATTACCACCAGCACAAGATATTCCTTTCAATATATCATCAAATGTAAGGTTTTTATCAAAGAAGCATATTATCTACTGATATCTACTTTTTAGGGTGAAATCACTACAACTGAACCCCTAGATAGAGAGTCTAGAGATATTTTTATACTCTTTCCTTACAAGCTATTGATAACGATACTCCACCAAATACAGCTTATGCTACTGTAAGTGTTTTAAGAGTGAACTTGCGGTGTTAAATGTCTTGCTTTTATTTGTGTGTACAGGTCACTGTGATAGTACGTGATATCAATGATCATCCTCCTAAGTTCCTTCTCACACCTTACACCTTCACTATCACAGAAGAAGAGAGCCATGTAGTGGTGAGTTATGAATAAAATGGCACAAACAGATGATCAGACAGATGAATGGATAGTTTGACTGACTTCTTTCTATGTCATTTTCTTTGCAGTTTGTTGGTGTAAGCCATTGCTACTGATCCTGACCAACCATTTGCTGAAAGTGGTGTGATCTACTCTATTGATCCAGCCTCAAATCCTGATGGTGCATTTCATATTGATCAAAACAATGTAGTATTACAGCCATTAACCCATTGACAGAGAAACAGAGACCAAATTCAACTTAAAATACTAGTGAGTTTTAATATTATGTGTGAATGTATGAAATTATATACTCTCTAATAATGTTTAGGGCCACAGACTTAGATCCTCTTGATCAACGTGTTACGACAGCTACTGCTGTTATTACTGTACTTGACATCAATGATATAAACCTATATTTGAAATGGATGCTATTACACATCAATTCTTGAAAACGTACCTCCTTCCTTTAAAGTTAGTACTTGCACAAATGAACGAGAGAGAGAGAGAGAAACAGAGAGAAGAGAGCGAAATTAAAAACACTCTGAATTTCTTTCTTTTAGATGGTGAAGTTACAGCTACAGATTTAGACATCAATGAGAACAAACGCATCACATATTCCATTGTATCTGCAGTGAGAAAGCAAATTTAACATTGAATGTAAGTAACTATGAATTCTCAAGCAAAGTATAAAATCATATTTCATATAAGCCAACTGGGTTATGTTCGAAACTACAAATGAATTGGATTTTGAAAACCAATGAATTTTATAACCTCACTATAAAAGCTCAAGATGTGAAATCCTTCTTTAAGTTTCTTCACATACTTTGAAATAACTATTGAAGATGTCAATGACTGGACACCTCAATTTAATCAAGCTGAATATGGATATTCAAATCTACCTGAAGACACTGTTCCTGGTTAGTACTTCAACTTTGTACTTGTATTGTATTAAATATTGTTCTTTTTTTAGGACACAGTTTTGTTTGATATTGATTCAGTGACTGCGATAGCGGACAGAACAGTAATATTACTTTCAGCATCACTGAGGTAAGAGATATTTGTGTGTTGATAATGATTTACTTTGTAACAAGATATTCGGGATAGTTTAGTAGTTAATGTCATGAATGGTTGATGAGTATTTTGTATTCTATAGGACAATCATCGCCTTTCTCTGGGGATCCTTGGACTGGTGTGATTACTGTGAGTGGTTCTCTTGATTATGAAACTATACAGGACTACCAGTTTGATATTAAGCTGCTGATTTGGGTAATCCATCTCTCTTTAATCTCACACTATAGTAAGTATTTTAATAGTTAAGAAATCATAAGTACATATATAAATTAATTTAGGTATCTCTTACTATACGGATGTTAATGATGAAACTCCAAGTTTGTCGGAGGTCCTTATGAACAGAGTATTGTGGAGGTATTATTAGCAGAGTTGAAATTTGAGTAACATTACCCTCTCTATCATCTCTATCTCTTCAGGATGTTACTAATGGAACATCTTCCTTACTGTGTCTGCTCAAGATGGTGATCGATCATCAGCTAATAATGTACTGAGTTTTAAAATCCTCTCTGCAATGAAAAATAGTAAGTTTCTCTCTCTCTCACTCTCTCATTCAAACACACTTTATTCTCTTATTGACTTCTCTCCCACTAGATCATTTTAGTATAAACCAAGCATCAGGGCGCAGAGATCTGTGGTGACTCCTTGGACAGAGAATCACACGACAGGGTAGGAAGAGTGAACAACTAAAAGTATTACTATGATCTCCACTCCTATAGTCACTTTTTGGTCATTGAGGTCACTGATAATGGAGTGCCATCTCGTTCTGATAACACCACTCTTAACATCACGGTTCTTGATGTTGTCAAATGATAATCCACACCGCTTTTGTTAACTTACCAAACTGACCCATCAATGTCAAAGGTTAATGAATGAACAAATATAAAATTAATTTTTGGCCAATGGTACTCTAATATCTTTATGTTTAATTTAATATATTTATGTAAATTACATTTTTTCAAATACTGGCATTACTTTCTCTCTGTCTCTGTGTCTGTCTCTCTGTCTCTCTTGTCTCTCTCTCTCAGAATTCAACTAATGTTTCTGACTTAATATATAACTGTGATGGCCAATGATCCAGACATTGGAGAAAATGGATGTAGTAGGAGTTTCAGCTGAACACATTTTGAAAATCTATTCAGTATTGGGATTACTTCAGGAGAAATTTTGGAGTGGGTGTACTTGATTATGAAGATATCAAGGAATAGGAAGTGAAATACACTACATTTGTCACTATGGAAACATATAAGTTGCTATAGTAACTTATGTTAATTATTCTTTTAGCGATCAATTCAAGTTACTGATGCAGCATCCTCCTTATCATAAAAATTCCAGCAACATTGAGAATTATTGTGGATGATATCAATACAATGACCCCATCTTTACAATGGGACATTAATACTGGATCCAATACTATTCATGTGTAGTAATGTCACCAGTAAAACATAGGATTGTATACTTAGCTAACATCAGCTGGATTATTTCTTTATTTCCCTCTCTTTCTCTCTCTCTCTCACACACACACAGTCTGAGTATACAGGTACCACAAGCAGAAGAGACTGAACCACAAACTGAAGTTATTGTCACTGTTCATGCTGATGATGCTGATGAGACCAGTATTAACTCTGCCATCACTTATGTGATCACAGGTGAGCCATTTCAAAGGAGATCATCGTTTTTTCATGTTGATAATATTGATAATATTCTTCTTTATATATAGAATGTATTAACTGTGGAGATGAGACATTGTTTGAAATAAATAGTACATCTGGAGACATCACTAACACAAAGAAATTTGGTAAGATTATGGACTACAATTGGTTTATTGATATTCTCTTCTCTCTCTCTCTCTCTCTCTCTCTCTTCTCTCTCTCTTCATAGAGTCATGAACAAAACACTTGGTATCGTCTCACAGTGATGGCCTTAATCTTGGTGCAGATCCACAGCGAAATCCAACAGCTAGTGTTTATATAACAGTCACAGATATCAATGATCACAGTCCAGTGTTCAATCAGACCTCTTACTTGCTACTATCAGTGAATTAATTGCAGATAATAGTCACAATCCTAACTGTATTAGCAACTGATGGAGATGAACCAAATGTGAGGAGCTAAATATTGTTATATATATACTATATATATAATATATATATAGTATAATATATATAATATATATAATATATATTATATAATATATAATATATATATAGTATATAGTATAATATGGTATATCATATGTTATATTTGTTAGTATGTATTTAAATGATACATCTGTCTTCTCCACTTATAGACTGATAACAGCGAAGTTCATTATTTTATTACAACCAGTTATACCAAATAATCCATTTTCCTTGGATGAAAACACTGGTGAACTCTTGATCTCAGGAAGTCTTGACAGAGAGTCTATACCCACATATTCTGTATGTCATTGACTATATTAATATAGCACTGATGCACTATTATCAAATTCAACTTTTTTAGTTTATGATACAAGCTACAGATCGTGGTAGTCCTCAAATGAGCAGCAATGTTCCAGTAACTATTACATTGACTGATGAGAATGATAAACCACCTGTATTTGTTGAGAAAACAAAAAAAGTAAGATTAACACATTATTTCAGTATCACATGACTATCACATGACTATTGATGCTTGCTGCATGCTTCATTAAGAATGGAGTTTATTCTTTAATCATGGTTATTTTCTCATTAAGGGTTCAAGTTAGTGAGGGGACATCCTCTTTCCCTCATGCTTTGTGGCGAGTGGGTACACTGATGATGATTTGAGTATAAATAAGGAAATCGAGATTTGGACTATTAAGAGAAATGAATGGAACACAACCTATTGGTAAGGAAAGAGTGTCTGTTCATTTATGAAATAATGAGTAGAGGGATAGAGAGTTGGTTGTATGGTATAGATGGACACAGTCAAATTGGTTGTCATATATCATGTGTTCTAGGTGTTCCTCTGATTTTTGTTAATGCCTCGTCTGGTGAGGTTTTATTGACTGGTCCTGTTGACTATGAGACAACAAAGTCCATTATAGGATTTATATCTGTAAATAATACAGTCATTGGAGTTGGAGATTTATGTGGTGGAGGCCTTACATCCAGTAAGACAAAACAGACACTATATTGCACTACATTACATTGTATTCCACTATATTACACTATATTCCACTATATTGTACTATATTGTACTATATTACACTATATTCCACTATATTACACTATATTCCACTATATTGTTACTATATTCCACTATATTCCACTATATTGTACTATATTGTACTATATTCCACTATATTCCACTATATTGTACTATATTGTACTATATTCCACTATATTCCACTATATTGTACTATATTGTACTATATTCCACTATATTCCACTATATTCTACTATATTGTACTATATTCCACTATATTGTACTATATTCCACTATATTGCACTATATAGTACTATATTATACTATATTCCACTATATTACACTGTATTCCACTATATTGTACTATATTGCCCTATAATAATAGACAAAATTGTATTAATAAATTTTTTTGATTTACAATGTAGAGTGCACTTTGTGGGACACTGCAGAATTAACAATTGAAGTTACTGATTACAACGACAATCCTCCTGTCTTGCAGAGAAGCAAGTACTCCAGCCGTAAGTTGCTGCTTGCTACATACATATTCTAAAATCATTACTATACAGCACAATTAAATTATACATTATGTCTGGCAGTATATAATGTAATGTTTTTATTCATTTTCTTTCCACAGAGGTGAGTACTGAAGCTCATACAGGGACACAAGTACTTCAAATTATAGCAACAGATGCAGACACTCAACAGAACTTTGCTAATGTAAGCAATACATTCAAAATAATATTATAGAAATATAAATATCTCATTCGTAAAGATTCAATACCCAACTTGGAACAGGTAGCAGTCCTAAATTCCGTATAGATTTACTGGTTGGATTAATCACACGTGGTACATTTACTAACAATGATGGAGAAACCTTCACAGTATTGGTAAACCATTACTGTAGTATCTTCCCAGTGTTCATACGTATGATTTTTTGCATACAGGTGGAAGCTTATGATAATCTTGTAATGCACCTAGTTTCACAGCTACTGCTACCGTAGAAATATTAGCTATCAGTGACTTCAAGAGAGTTTTAGTACTATTTAACTGTGGTATAAGCAGTTTTACAGAGGAGAAGGAAAACTTCATTGTTCAGTAAGTTGTCAGAGAAGGAGGAATTGATTTTACATCATTATCATCATTTTTGTTCAGAACTCTTTCCAATCTTACCGGCTACAATATTATCGTTGAAGAAGTAAGGGAACATGTCTTAAGTGACTCTGGTGAAGTTTGATTCCACAAAGTAAATATAGAATTAATATGTACAGTCTATTGATTTTATTGTGTGTAGAACTGATTTTATTTTCCACGCTGTGGATCCAAGAACAGGAGAAACATCGACTTTGATACGTTCATTGTTCGACTTGATGGGGATCGATTCTTTGAAATTGTAACTGTAGCAACTTGTAATCCTAGTTCAATTACTGTTAGTTATAACAAATGGCAACAAACAGTCCTGTGTTATTCTTTCTTTCTTTTAGTCTCTACAACAACAAGAAGTTACCCACAAGTAGAAACCGTAATGTATTTCTTGATAACTCTCTGTTTCATTTTAACATTGGGAGCTATTGTGTTACTTGTACTAGCTTGTCAGCAGCGTTATATGTAAGAAATATTTGACCAATAAATTTTATCTTTTCTTTTTTTGTTAAGTGCTATCAACTCCATCATGAAAGATCGAGTCCTTGATGCATTCTATGGTAACCCTGATCCCTTCTCTCTTAGAAGGTGGCGCTATGCCTAGAGACTTCTCTGGGGAGTCTTTTGAAATGAAAGGGTAATTTTTTTTCTCCTGTCCAGTTATCTTTTTTTATTTTACTTTTATTTTTATTAATATTCTTATTTTTGTCACAAATCTAGAAGAGTAACGAAGAACATGATTTTATACTGATCCACACTTTCATTTGAGTCCTCTAGAAACCAGCAGAGGAGCCTCTTCAGTGTAAGTATTGCATTATTAATATTTAGAATTATAGCATCACTCCTCTCTGATCTGTAGTGGGAGATGCTTCCAGTATGCAACAAGAAAATCCATTGTACAGTGAATATGCTGATGAGGAACTCCGAGTGGATCTGTTCCAACCTCCGTCAGATGAAGAAAACTGAAGGTATGAAGATATCTGTTTGTCTTCTTTTCACTTGTTTCACTTTCTCTTTTTTATACACACACACACACACACACCAACACACACACACATATGCACACACACACACACACCACACACACACACACACCCACACACACACAACACCACACACACACACACACACCCACACACACACACACACACACCCACACACACACATACACACACACACACAACACACCACACACACACACACACACACATGTAACTTACAGGTGATATCGATGAAGGTCGTCTCCTTCATGCAGCTATTCACGCTGATGATTTTGATGACAACGATTCCACTACTCTTATTTAATATGCTCCAAACAAACTTATGTTATGTTTCTAGATAATTTTGAGTTGGTTTTTAAAACGCCATATTTTATGCTATACATGTTAATACACACTTACTGTTATTACAAAATATAATAGACTACTACATTCTATTTTATATTATTGTGTGCAACATTATTTTTTGAAGTGTTCTTGTTTTGATTTAGAGATTATAATAATTTAATATCAAACTAGTACTCTAGTATTGTGTAGATTCATTGTTAAATTTGATTGGTTGATTTAGCCAATCTATAGTTGTTTTCATTGTATAATTATAATGCATAATAAAATACTAGAAGTTTAATAACCATTATATACTTTGTTCTTATTGTTAATACTAATGACAAGTCATTAGTTGATTGTCAGAGTTTATAAGATTCTATATAGCATCTCATTAGACAATAGCCACCAATCATATTTATATTCACAATGTAGTCTATTTCTCCCTAATGTTTGTACTGTATAGTAGCATGGAAGATAGAGCATCTGTTGCTTTATCTTAATAGGGAATACTGTAGTCTACTTCCATTATTATTATTAACGTCTGGGCAACTGTAGTAAATAATACAGAGTGGTGTTTTATTATATATACTTCAGTATCTCATTATGTATTATTTGCACCAAAAAAAACAAATAGAATTATCAACTAAAACCAATCCACGGTGAATATACTGTTATTTTGTAATATATTTTGTTTCCATGAGCTAATTGCTACACGTACAAGTAGTGTTTACTTTAACTGTGAAACAATTTGTAAACAGCTGAAGACTAGATAAGCAGCTGAAGACTAGATTATTCTTTTAGATGAAACAGAGTAAAATCAAACTCAAAAGTTTATTGTTATAATATAATATCACTACAAAAATAGCTAATTAATTTATTATTATTACTAACAAATATTTATTGTTGTATGATCTAACATAACAACATATTGTTTCTACGAACTATTAATATTTAGTTAAAAAACTACAACAAAAATAAATAATACTTCAAATGTTGAAAAACTAAAAAAAAATAAAAAAAGCCACACTTATTATAAAGTTTTAAGAGAAAGTGATACCAGCTTGTCGATAGACTTCATAAATTTTCTCCAAAGCACACACGTAGGCAGCAGTACGAAGATCAAGTCCTAACTTATAACGATCAAGTGCCTTCATGATTTGCTAGCATTGAAAGAATATGGACAGAGTGTGAAAACAAATACATTGACTTACCTTTGCTGATCTCACCACAGTCCATTCCAAACCAGAATTAACAATGTCTTTCTCAGAAGCACCCTAATAACAAAAATTAGTTTTATTATATTAACAAATTAATAACAAACTTTTATACTTATATACTCACTTTTATACGGTTTCTTAATTCTGCTGAAGGAACAATAAAAACACCATTGATAAATTTCTCCCAAACTTTGTTCAACAGAATCTAACATAAAAATAATGCTATAATAATACTATCATATTGTTATAGTGTTTACAAGTGTGAGTGTATACTACTTAAACATATAAGATGTATATTATTATAATACATTATTATTAGATTATAATAATGATAACTTACTTAACAAATGGTAGTTGCTGTCTTCTTCATATTCCAAGTAAGACGTCCAAAACTGACATGATTCAAGTTCTTGAGCCATTCAAAGTAGGAGACAGTAACACCACCAGCGTTACAGAACATGTCCTAAGAGAGAACATACTGTTAAATATCAGTAATTTAGTTATACTCCAGGGAAAATTCTTAATCTTTACTTACTGGAATAACTAAAACATTCTTTTTATGAAGAATTTTTTCAGCTGCAATGGTTTGTAGGTCCATTGTCTCCTTCAGCAATAATCTATAAAGATAATGTCAAGAGTGAGTCATCAAATGTATTCATGTACACATGTATATATTGGTGTGGATGATTTTAACTGTGAGAATAAAATCAAAACATCACCTTAGCTTTGATGTTCTCAGCAATTTCAGCTGTAATTTGCTGTTCACCAGCAGCAGACTAATATATCACAGTCAGCTTCAAGTAGATTGTTGTCTGTGGGTTGAGCACCAGGAAAAACCAATAATAGATCCAAAATTTGTCTGTAAATGTAAAAACAAGATAAAAAAATCAAGATGGTGACTATGACACTAGCCTAAAAATCATTAACTACACTTATTTTACACTTGACTGCCTTTCATTCACCTCTTTGTAATCTTCTAGTTCTTTGGGATCAATGCCTTGAGGATTGTAGATAGAAACCATCCATTCCATTACACCAATACACTTGGCACCTTCACGACAAAGATATCGCATTGAATGGAGGCCGACGTTGCCAAAGCCCTATAGAAATAGTAAAGAGAAGTGCTTAATAATCACATCATATATAATTATAGTATAATACATGCATTATAAATCTGGAAATCACAGTGTATTAAATATTGATGTTATTTTATTTTCATGGTATTGAGGATTATGACTATAATTAACACCATCAGTTTGTGGTTTGTGTTATGAAACAACCATAAAAATTAATTTACAACATAGTATAATAAACTTGATATAAAAATAAATATCATATAATAGATTCTATTCTAATGTACCTGGATAACAAAAAGTCTTTCCTTGAAGTCCAGGTGTCAATCCAATTTGGGAACAGAATCTGTCCTCATCAATGAAGCTTTTAATGCTATGGAACAAACCCTATATAGATTGTAAAAGGATAGTTTATTTGTTGCAGTTAACACATACTTCCAGTAGCTGATGTTCTTCCATGTATACCACCCAGTGGTATTGGTTTACCAGTAACACAAGCATGTGCATTGATGTCAGCATTACCTGATGGAAAGAAATGAACATGTTACATTACATTATACATTGGTCTGTCTACTGACCATGAGTCATGGCGTAAGTATCAGCTATCCAACTCATTTCTCTCTCGCCTGTTCCCATATCAGGAGCTGGAACATCTAGACCAGGACCAATAAATCCTTTCTTTGCCAATTCCATAGTGAAACGACGAGTAATTTTCTCAAGTTCTTTTACCTAAAGAGCAAGAAATAAGTATAACAGCAATTCTAGTATAAAATTAAATTGATGTATGGGAACTAAATATTGTAAATAGCTCTTACAGAATATTTTTGGGGTCAACTTTAATACCACCTTTAGCACCACCAAAAGGTACATCAACCATAGCATTTTTGAATGTCATTAGAGTAGCTAATGCTTTCACCTCATCTTCAGTTACATCTTCACTAAAAACGTATTCCTACAAGAGACAAATAAAATAATCATGAGAGAGAGAGAGAGAGAATGCAATCATAATAAGAGCACTTAATGTCATGAAATGTTTTCCTAAAGTGAACAGAGTCCATTCATGCACTTAGCTGGTGTTCTTAACTGTAGTACATAAACTTTGTATGAAAATGGGACAAGAACAGAAATTAGACAAAAGATTTAACAATCAAATACATCATACCTCCTTTACAAGGGATCTTATGCTGTAAATGTTGGGCCCTCCATGCTTTTATCACTTCTATTTTACCATTGTCACGGATGATGGGAAAGTTGATTCTGGAGAACATGATTACAGGGTAAGATGAGGTTGAGTACATCTTCAGCATAATTACGTTTTTCTGTTCACTGATCATCCTTTTGTCATCAGCTATTAATTTATCAAAAACAGTTTGTGATGCACTAAGAACAATAACATGACAATCAGTGATGTAACAAGGGATATTAAATTAGTAAAAATATTTTTATATTGTTAATTAAACTCTGAAAAAACTATATCTTCTGTCCAACAATACTTGCAAGTACATGTTTATAAAATAACCTATATTACCACACAAAATCTACTGGTGACTATTACAAGTACAAGAGCAGAGAAAAAAAAACACTGAGCAATTTACAAACGACAAATAAAAATTTTCTGTGGTTAGATCCTAAGGCTTCAAAAATTTTTTGGAAATCATTTCAATGTATCAAGAAATGTTAACTCTTTTATACCTACATTATCTGACGTAAATGGTACTATTGCCAAGACAGACCTGGAAAAGGGGAAAACTATTGAAAATATAATTTTTATCATGTTTTAATTGATCATGTCCACCATTTAAATATAATGTGAATAGGGAGAATTCATTGTCAGATGTTGAATGAAGACTGTTGTAATGAGTAAAGTTTTATCTAATCTTATAAGTTTCTTAGAGACATCCAAAGCCAGTGTACCAGATGACATTTCAGCTAAGATTTTAAAACATACAGCTGGTTTTGCAACTTAACTAAACTGTTCAAATTAGATTATCAAATATGAGAAGAATGGAAATTTTGGTCATATCGTGTCCATTTCCAAGTCTCCTAGCGGTAATTCATGAAATGACTATCGAGCCATGTCATTGCTAAGTATTCTTTGTAAAGTGCTGGAACAACACTAATACTTGAACATTTTTAACATGAACTACCCTCTCTCTGACTTTCAATGAGGATTTATGAAATGTCAATCAATTATTACTGTATTACTGCCTATAACTGATGAATGGTTACAGGCATTGAAAAAAGAGATGAAGTCTAAAAAAGGTTCTTGACTCTGTTTCCCATAATCCACTACTCAGCAAACTAAAGTTCATTGGGTTAAATAATTTGATTATTATCAACTACCTCACAAACAGAAGACAGATAGTCAAAGGTAGTATAGATCAGACTAGTATTGTTTTAGTTAACTATAACTAAAACCCTTTTAGTTATTCTATTTGACTTTCAGTTAACTAAACTATTAATCTTTTCATCAGACAATTAACTAACTAAAATTAACTATAATATAGTTAATTTTAGTTATTATAATATATATATATATGTGACCAGATTTTCAAAAAGGGATTACTTCTGGCAAAACATTCGTGACATGATTATGAAAAAAGACAACTGTTAACACATCACAAAAATAGTTTTGTATACATATAGCTGCTATGTATATGTACAACTATCATGGAACTGCATCTATGTATCTGTTTTTTCAGGTGTTTTAACAGCACTCTCATCTGCAGTAGTAACAGCTCCATTTTGGGATGATATTGTATTGACAAATGCTAGAATAGGTTGAGTATGGAATTGTCACTTCTACAGATACATCATATGTCATCAATGAAGTAGAAACATTTTTGAAACTACAACAAAAAGGTTGATTTGGAATTAGATTGGGGCTTGGTAGCAAGGTGGTTAAATGTCTGCCCATTTGGAAACATTAATTGTGATCAGGTGAAATATTGTAAACATTTTTTAAAACACACTTACTGTTCTTTTATCATAGAGTAATACATTCCAAGCACATGTGGGACCCAAGTACACCAAGTGTTGGAATAAAACTCAAAGAGAATTACCATACGAATGTCAATCCTTCAGACCATCAACTTTAGTTCAACCTTATAATTGCACAAGTGGATAACTAATATAAGCAACAACAGCTGTTCGATATTGGAATATATTGAGTGAATCCCAAATAAACCAGTCTAGATTGAAATCTTTTAAATTCAAATTATTTATTTAACCAATTGTAATATTTTAATATTATTAATCTTGTTCCTACTAGCTATAGGGCATTTCATCATAATAATTCTTACTATGTAAATTGTCCTGCATGTGTTTATTATTCTCAACACAATTTTGTTAAAAAACAATCAGGGCAATATTAATCATTATGTTATGTTTTCATGCATCACTTCATCTCTTACCTTCTCAATAAATTGAGCCCCATGTCATTGAAACCGAGTTTGTCTTCATCTTGAAGAGTGCTTGAAATACTGGAACATCGACTCCTTGAGAAAACAATTGTCTCGTTTGAACGAGACGTCTTCCAGGTAGACGTAACAATTGGTTTTAAACTCATTTTGTTTTTGTTTGCAGAAATATCAACACAGACACTCTAATTAAGATTTTAAAATCAAACGCAATTAACTTGAAGGAAGACTTTAATCTATCTTCTCCACCGAAATTGCAAGAGACTGGAGTGCGTCGTCTATTAATGACTAATAAAGTTGCTCAGAGACCAAGTTAATTCATTTTGGGGGACTAACATGGGGCGGCTAGTTTGAAGAAGAGACTGACCCGTTTTGACGTGTTGCCATTAGCAACTTACTGAAGCCGAAGGTGCTCAGAGACCACGTAATTAATTCATTTGTTTGGAGCTGAGTTCTCGAAGATACATCGACATCCTTAAGAAATTGATTGGAGAGACAAAGTTCTTATAGAATAATCCGCCTAAAGTCATGCCTCATAAAAAACAAATAAGTGATATCAATCAAAATTATTATAGTTTGATAGTAGGAGTGTTAATTATTGTCAGTTGGAATCTTGTGATGTTGCAAAAAAATAAAAATTAATGGTTTTGAAATTAATTTGACTATAGTAATTAACAAGATGTATTGCATGTATCTGGACAATCTGCAGAAAAGAAAAATGGAAGTAATCCATTAATAGAGTAACGTTTGTTTATAGTTAACCAGAGTGATTTGGTTATTTAGTCTTTCCACGAAACTCGATTTCCTTTTATTATGCAGATTCATTTGTAAAATTGATTGGTTGATTTAACCAATCTATAGTTGTTTTTCATTGTATAATTATAATGCATAATAAAATACTAGAAGTTTAATAAAACAGCTACTTTCTTTTCATTACTAATAAGTCATTTGTTGATTGTCAGAGTATAAGATTTGTAAAACATATCATTAGACACCATTACCTTAATCATATCTGTATATACAAAGTAGTTTATTTCCTTCTCACTGCAGTAACAAGAAAGGATAGAACATTCATTGCTTTCTTTTAATAGGGAAATCTGTTGTTCTACTTCCAATATTATCACTAACGTCGAGCAACTGTAGTAATTAAGTGAGAGTGGTGTTTTTTTATATCTTCAGTATCTTATTATGTACTATTTAGAACAAAAATGACAATAACTTCGTCAAATAAACTAATCTATTTTTACAGTGAATATACTAAATTATTGTGTAGTATATTTTTTCCATGAACTAATGCTACACATACAAGTAGTGTTACTTTAACTGTGAAACAATTGTAAGCAGCTGAAGACTAGAGTATCTTTTTATTATTATAACTTTTTATATGAAAGAAAGAACAATCAAACTCAAAGTTTATTGTTTATAATATAATATCACTACAAGAATGGCTAATTAATTTATTATATTACTAACAAATAATAATAATAATTATTGTTATATGATCTAACATAACAATATATTGTTTGTATTAATTATTAAGATTTAGTCAAAAACAACAACAAAAATAAATAATACTTCAAAACTAAAAATAAAGAATCCAAATACTATGCAAAGTTTTAAGAGAAAGTGATACCAGCTTGTCGATAGACTTCATAGATTTTCTCCAAAGCACACACATAGGCAGCAGTACGAAGATCAAGTCCTAACTTATAACGATCAAGTGCCCTTCATGATTTGCTAGCATTGAAAGAAGAATATTGACAGAGTGTGAAAAACAAATACATTGAACTTACCTTTGGCTGATCTCACCATAGTCCATTCCAAACCAGAATTAACAATGTCTTTCTCAGAAGCACCCTAATAACAACAATTAGTTTTATTATATTAACAAATAATAACAAAAACTTTTATACTTGTAACTCACTTTTATACGGCTCTTAAAATTCTGATGAAGGAACAATAGAAACACCATTGATAAGTTCTCCTAACTTTGTTTCAACAGATCTAACATAAAAATAATGCTATAATAATAAACTATTGTATTGTTATAGTGTTTAAAAGTGTGAGTGTTTACTACTTAAACATATAAGATAGTATTATTATTAATACATTATTATTTAGAATATTATAATAGTGATACTTACTTAACAAATGGTAGTTACTGTCTTTTCATATTTCCAAGTAAGACGTCCAAAACTGACATGATTCAAGTTCTTGAGCCATTCAAAGTAGGAAGACAGTAACGCCACCAGCATTACAGAAACATGTCCTAAGAGAGAACATATCGTTAATATCAGTAATTTAGGTATACTCTGGGAAAAAAACTCTTAATTTTTACTTACTGGAATAACTAAAACATTCTTTTTATGAAGAATTTTTTCAGCTGCAATGGTTGTAGGTCCATTGGCTCCTTCAGCAATAATCTATAAAGATAATTTCAAGACTGACTCATCAAATGTATTCATGTACACATGTATATATTGGTGTGGATGATTGTAATCTGTGAGAATAAAGTTAAAACATCACCTAGCTTTGATTTCTCAGCAATTTCAGCTGTAATTTGCTGTTCACCAGCAGCAGGTACTAAAATATATCACAGTCAGCTTCAAGTAGATTGTTGTCTGTGGGTTGAGCACCAGGAAACCCAAAATAGATCCAAAATTGCCTGTAAATGTAAAAACAAGATAAAAAAAATCAAGATGGTGATTATGACACTAGATTAAATATTATTAACTACAATTATTTACACTTGACTGCCTTTCATTCACCTCTTTGTAATCTTCTAGTTCTTTGGGATCGATACCTTGAGGATTGTAGATAGAACCATTCCATTCCATTACACCAATACACTTGGCACCTTCACGACAAAGATATCGCATTGAATGGAGCCCGACATTGCCAAAGCCCTATAGAAACAGTGAAGAGGAGTGTTCAATAATCACATTATATATAATTATAGTATAATACATGCATTATAATCTGGAAATCTTAGAATGGTGTATTAAATATTGATGTTATTTTAGTTTCATGGGTATTGAGGATTATGACTATAATTAACACCATCAGTTTGTGGTTCGTGTTATAAAACAACCATAAATGTTAATTTACAACATAGTATAATAAACTTTACATAAAAATAATTATTATATATAAATTCTATTCTAACATACCTGAATAACAAAAGTCTTTCCTTGAAGTCCAGGTGTCAATCCAATTTGAGAACAGAATCTGTCCTCATCAATGAAGCTTTAACGCTATGGAACAAACCCTATATGCATTGTAAAGGATAGTTATTTGTTGCAGTTAACACATACTCTTCCAGTAGCTGATGTTCTTCCATGTATACCACCTTGTGGTATTGGTTTACCAGTAACACAAGCATGTGCATTGACGTCAGCATTACCTGATGGAGGAAAGAAAACATGTTACATTACATTATACATTGATGTATCTACTGACCATGAGTCATGGCATAAGTATCAACATCCAACTCATTTCTCTTTCGCCCGTTCCCATATCAGGAGCTGGAACATCTAGACCAGGACCAATAAATCCTTTCTTTGCCAATTCCATAGTGAAACGACGAGTAATTTTCTCAAGTTTTCTTTCACCTAAAGAGCAAGAAAAAGTATAACAGCAAGTCTATTATAAATTGAATTGATATCTGGGAACTAAATATTGTAAATAGCTCTTACAGAATATTTTTGGGGTCAATTTTAATACCACCTTTAGCACCACCAAAAAGGTACATCAACCATAGCATTTTTGAATGTCATTAGAGTAGCTAATGCTTTAACTTCATCTTCAGTTACATCTTCACTAAAACGTATTCCACAAGAGACAAATAAAATAATTATGAGAGAGGAGAGAGAGAGAGAGAGCAATGATACTAAGAGTAGTTATGTTAATAAAATGCATTCCTAAAGAGATCATGGTCTTAGCTGGCGTTATAAAGTTTAAATAGTACATAAATATTGTATAAAATGAGACAAGAACAAGAATTAGACAAAAGATTCAACAATTAATTACATCATACCTCCTTTACAAGGGGTCCTATGCTGTGAATGTTGGGCCCTCCATGCTTTTACCACTTACATTTACCATTGTCACGGTTGATGGGAAAGCTGACATGGAGGACATGATTACAGGGTAAGATAAGTTTGAGTACCCTTCAACATAATTACGTTTCTCCTGTTCACTAATCATCCTTTTATCGGCGGCTATTAAAATCCTCAACAACAATTTGTGACGCCTAAAGAACAATACCAATCAATAATGTAACAAAGAATATTAAATTGGTAAAATATTTTTTTCATTCTTAAATTAAACTAAAAATATGTACCTGTATAAACAAATACACATGTGAGTACATGTTTACTAACATGGTTTACATACATGTACACGCCTTCCTTTACATGTGCTACTACTACAAATGAAGGCGTTTCATATAATTATGAAAAGACAGGAAGTGGCAGTAATGATAAGTAGTTCCATTCATTTATAAACTACATATGATATAATTATCTTAATTAATTAATTAATAATGTAATTTTAGTAATAAAAATAAAATTATACTGTTTGCATTTCGATAAGTTGACTCAGTCAATGACTTTTTAGAGACAAACACCTGTTTTAGATAATCAGTGTTAACTAGTAACAATTAATAGTAATCACTATATGTTAAATCTTCATGCATCGCTTCATCTCTCACATTCTCACTGAATTTGAGCACCATGTCATTGAAACTAAGTTTGTCTTCATCTTGAAGAGTGCTCGAAATACTGGAACATCGAATTCCTTGAGAAAACAATTGTCTCATTTGAATGAGACGTCTTCCAGGTAGACGCAAACAATTGGTTTTAAACTCATTTTGTTTTGTTTGTTTTCAACAAAATATAAACACAGACGCTCTGATTAAGATTTTAAAATCAAAAGCAGCGAAGAAAGACTTTGATCTATCTTCTTCACCGGAACTGCAGGTTGAAGAAGAGAGTCAGAGGTGTATTGGAGGCGTCACCCATTAGTAACCAATCAGATTGCTCAGAGACCTAG
Organism: Gigantopelta aegis; assembly: GCF_016097555.1. NCBI lineage: Eukaryota > Metazoa > Mollusca > Gastropoda > Neomphalida > Peltospiridae > Gigantopelta > Gigantopelta aegis. The sequence continues at coordinate 6,103 of NW_024533875.1, read as the reverse complement.
TTAATTCTTTTTGCAGGACTAACAGGGGAGGGGCTAGTTATTATATTTCTATGATACACGTGGTCTGAAATGGCTCTTAGTTTGGAGCTGAACTCTCAAAGATACGTCGACCTCCTTAGGAAATTGATTGGAGAAACAGAGTTCTTACAGAATAATCCGCCTAAATTCATACCTCAAGAAGATAGTGAGTGATATCAGTTTAAAAGGTTATAGTTTGATGGTAGGGATGTTAGTTATTGTAAGTTGGAAAATCTTGTTATATTAAAAAAATAAAATGGTTGAAATTAATTTGACTATAGTACTTTAAATTTGTTTTACTGTCCAAATATATAGTAAGGTGTAATATAAAAGAAGTTAGAAAGTCCTAAATTAAAAAAAAAACTGATAGAGATTATGATTGTAATGATTTCAAGATGCATTGCATTCATCTGGACAATCTGCAATAAAAATAGAAGCAATCCATTAATAGAGTGACATTATTTTATTAGTCTTACCACAGAACTCTTGATTTCCTTTCTTTCCTTTGTCTTTCTTGCCTTTCTTGTCTTTCTTGCCTTCTTGCCTTTTATCTTCTTACATTTGCAATAAAGACCTGGTTTCTTTGCCTTTGGGTTTCCTTGTAGAGCAACTGATTCACTCATGAAAGTGACTGTACTGATATTAGGAATTTTTATGTCAATAGCGTTAGGATCTTGTGGTGCATTGGTTCCATTGAACTCACACATTTATTGCATAGTATGAGAATACTCAATGAAAACGTGGTTGTTTGTACATCATCTTTTTCTTCATATTACATTGGAAGTCCAGTACTTTTATCATGCATCCTTCTTGGAGTTGTCCAGAAGTAACCTATACTATTTATTACTACCTGTACAAATCCATTTGATAGTTTCAGACATGATAAAGTAGTAGAGGTAAATTTTAGATCCACTTCTCGACCTTCTGCAGGCAAACACTTACCCTAGTAGCAAAAAGAATTTTTTAAAACGATATAGATTAGAAGTTAGTTTCTTACACATCCATCAGTCACATCGACATTGCCTAGAAAAAATTTAGCGAAGCATCCTCCACAGTTGTCAAGTTGACAGATTGCACTGTAACATTTTACACGTTGCTGTATCACAAGGATCCATTACTGTACAGTTACGTGCTGGTTTGTTACGTGGACAAGCTATAGGTATGAGAAGATGTTAGCATTAATTTGCATGGATAAAAACTCACGTGGTTGTGCATTAGACTGGTACACGAGAACAAAGAAAAGAAAATGCTGCCAGTTGCTACTAATGTTTTTTCTGCCATTATTGATGCACTTTGGAGTAGAGGAGAAAGATCTGGATATGAATTACTCACAAAAAATATTCTATGGATGAGGTTAGAGAAACTAGTGATGTTAAATCATTTGAGTCCCAGTTAACTTAGCTTAAAAGAACTGACTTACCAAAGTATAGCAAGGAGTATATTTAAACCCTGGAGCTCTTTTCCAGTACATCACACTACGCTGTGCCTTTATATACTAGTAGCTTAGAAACCATCACACATGTGTAACAGAATGTAGAAGTTATGCATAACTGTCCTCTCCCTGTTGTTGAGGAGCTTCTGTTTCTCAAGATATTTAATTAATTGGGAACTTTGCCAACTCAAAGTGTTCACAACCTTAAACAAATCAGCTTCTATTGTAAGTGATTCACAATAATTTGGCAGCTATTATCAGTTACACCCACTGTATTGTGTTAACTCCCAAAAAAAATTTGAGTGTGTTGTTAAATGTTTGCTTTATGGAATTTGGGTTATGTCGGTATTATTAGTTGGCTTGTACATGATTCTATTCTTTGACCAGCTTAACACAATTTATTATGTTGTGATTTTGGTTACAATATGTTAGCAGTTTTACTATGTACTATTGTTTTGTTTTTTAGGACCTTCAATTACTATTATCACAATAATAAAATAATATAATATTGTGTAGTGTATGTTATATATAATATATATAATATATCTATATATATATATATATATATATAATATATATATATATAGGTTCACTAGTCTACATGGATTAAACTTGCAAACAAGGGAATTTGTAAAAGATATCATCAAATCTTGAAGGTGAGATACTTTTACAATCCCTCTCATCAGGTTTATTCTAAAGAGTTATGATCGATTATTCATGATATATAGTTTATCATGAGATTCAATAATTAGCTGGCATTAACACTCCAATAAATAGCATTTATTATGGTTGTTGAAGAATATTCTTTTAAAGATCTTGAGTTGGCAAGTTATATAAACACTTATGGACTCATCAACGAAGACAACCAATAAAACTTATCATGCAGATCTGTCAAAATACATATCACTATGCTGTTTTTAAAGAAAGGAACTAGCCTTAGGCGCCATATATGGAGGGGTCTATATAGTATTTTATAATAAAACCATTCAAAATGTATGGCTATAGATTTCAATATAAGATATTATCTTTTACTAGTGTGATAGTGCAGTTAGTAGGAAATTTTTCATATATCTTATGTTTCACTGTAGACTGTCTGTATATACCTGTTGACTTGAGATTTAGTATAATTTTCTTCAATCATCATTAATAGAAATAACTGGTTCATTTGATTTGATCACTATATATTCCACTAACTTTTAAAATAGAATTTCCTCTTGAGAAAAATCAGTTAGTTGTAGCCATTCATTTATGGTATGATATAGTAGCAGAAGATTAATCCAATAGTTTGTAAACACTGCTAAATTGTGAGTAACATATTATAATATATTATTGCCTTGTAATTGTATTACTTCTATTAAATACACCAGTTGAAAGCAGTACACGATATAGTAAGTAATATGGCTACTATAGCTAGATGTACATTTACTACACTACCAGTACTGGACATAGTGTTATGAATGATTACTGATAATTCATTTAGGCATTGTTTTGAACTATATTAAATCATCTAATATTTTTCGATAGCAAGGTAATTCAAATGCAATTGGTATCAGCTTATCATAACTAATTACTGCGTTCCTCTGAATAGATACATTATATCAGTACTATATATCAGACTTTATATCTGGGTATAGTAATATTAATACACTTAAAAGTGAGTCCAGAGGAAGATTTGTTTTACATGACTTTTGCTATGTGTAATCCGAATATACTAACTATTAATTTGAATATACTAAAAGCTAGTAATATAAAGCCAATTATACCAGTCTAGATTGTGTTATAATTAACAAAGTAAAGACATAGTAATTCACGTACCCACCTACAGAGTATCAGTCCCCACCTAATGATAAGATAGTTGACCACTTGTATGGAAACTAGAGATTGTTATAATGTACTACCTCCCTGTTATAATTTTACTTACAATTAGAGTCAACCCAAATATTGAACTGTATACTCTGCAGTGTCAATTATGTAAAGTAATTTGTTATATAGCGTAATATTTCAAATGTAAACAAAATAAAAATTAATTACTATCATTATTATGGTAGTAACAACATTATGAATGCATATTACACACTGCATAGAGGGAGTATGGTTTTCTATATTTTGAGGTTGACCCTCTAATTACAATGAAATTATAAATGATATATTGTTAACATTTCAGATATATAAACAATAGTAGCATTTTACTTTGTTAGGAATATGTATAAATAGTGTAATCTTAAATAAATTAACAATTATTAACAGCTATTCTCGTGATGTTCTTATTTTTCTACGTGTATTCAAAATATCTTTTTATATTAATAAACTCAGGGTAACATAACAACACAATTTATTTTGTATAAAAAGAGTTAATTTAACTAAATTCAATTTATTTAGATACAATATAGATTGTTGTCACCCAGGAATTTCCTCAATTTGGACATCTTTGTGGGGCAGGCTATATGATGACAAAAAAGAAAAATGCCTTTGAAATATAAGCAAATATTTACTTACGACATGTTGGGTGTGAGCTTGACTTTAGTACATCACAGTAATAAGATAACTTTTTCTTTAGCTTGATCTGCTTTATCTTAAAAAGTTTTACTATTGATAAGAATGAAACCTGAAGTTATAGTTGGATGTATTATTGACATAGGAAGAAATTGGAAATTGGGATAGAAGAAACAACGATTACAGAGAACTAGAAATTTTATTTGGGAGCTCAACATTAAAGGAGCCTTTCTTTTTTCTGCTCTTTTGCTTAAAAATACGTTTGTATTTTGAATGTACAATTCTGTTTGTGAGGTCTGGGAGCTGTAGGTATATAGCAGGCTCTATTTTGGTAACTTTTGGTTAGATCGCGACATTTGCAGTTCGTGGCTTTAATGTACTAGTAACTCAAACCTTGGGCTGGCAACAAGTCTCTGAATAATGAATAAAGACAATAATTAAGCTGTTGGTTGTGAAGTGTAGTATCTTACGACAGTAGTAGTTGTCAACATAGTAGTAATATTAGAAGACGCAGATAGCACCAACAATCTTCATTGTATTGTGATTACTTTTAAAAATAGATGATATTTTTAATTTTAAAAGGAATCCAGAATATTTTATTCTTTTTGTCTGTTGGGTTGTAGAGAAACACTTACTTTTTTTTTTACACAACTTGAAGTTTATTTATTTCACAGCTTGAAGATGTGGTGGCGTCTTTAGTCTGTACTTCCTGTCTGTTGTGTAGTTCAAAACATGGGTCTTTTATGCTACTCTCAGGAATGTGAATTTTTAAGTTACTTTAGATGTAGCAAGAATTCAAAATCAGATTATAACACGAGTATAGTGGTATATACGCAATACTACAAAAATTATTTGTGGAAGTCAGTACAATTAGTGATGTTAATCTTAGGAAAAGAAAAAAAAAATACTTAATACTAATTATCATAAAATAGTTATTTAATTAATATATGTTTTAAAACGTTATTTAAAATTATTAGAAATAACATTTTATTTAAAATTCTATTTTGTACTAATGTGATTACCAAGCCTAAAGGCAAGGCCACCTAGTTGAGAATTTTTAGACTTTGTTGTCCATTATCTATAGTCTCATCCCCAGACATCATACCCATGGGATGAGACTAATCTGGTTAGCTAAGAAATTCCCTATTAAGACTATGTGGATTGTTGGCTCTAAATGTCTTGTATTTTTTCATTACTAGAGTCTATAAACATCTTCTTGAAAGCTATAAAGCCTCATACTATTGAAAATGGTGTGGACCACTAAAAGTTAAACATGTCACTTATGTTGAAGGGACGTTTGGCAATCTTATCATTAGAATATTCACCTCTGAGTGCTACCGAGGGTACTAGATCATTTATAGGTAGCCATTTGGGACTGTGTTTCTATGTGATCCTGAGACAGGGGTAAAGACATCCCTTCAAGTTAACTGTGGAGCGGGTACTTATAGATATATTATTATCTTGGACCAGATGTTTCCCTTCCATAGTCTGGGTTCAAAAGTTTACTTAACAAATGATTAAAGATATTGCTATATTTTAGGGTGACAAGTTTTTGTATGGACGTGTAGATACTGACTGTTTGGGACATGTTGCTTTGATATTACCCGACTGTTTATCCAGCTGGCTGAGAAAGAAACCCCAACTCAAAGTTCTGTGTGGGCTGTCTTCATTGCATGGTATGTAACTATGCCTCATTGGATGCTAGAATCATCCTATACATCTAAAATCACTAAGTTACTCCCATGTATTGGGAATGTAATTAGGTATTCTTTGAATGTGAGTGACAAATTGTAGATCAGAGCTATTAATAGATTTCTGTTTATCACCTTTCATGCATGCAGGTGTAGATTTTATTAGAAACTTCATGCAATAATAACAATTCAAATTTCAGTTAAATGAAAATTATTTTATAATTGGAATTTAGGTTCCTCAAATATTTGTAATAGTTGTATTATATTATTTGAAGATTATTTCTTTTGTAGTGAGAGAACAGTGTTAATACCTAATGTCGGTGTGTGGACATGTTACTAAAACATGTGAAAGAGTAGATTTTTACAAAATGGACCAGTTTACTGGATGATTCTGCCGATATGGATCCTTGTGATAGGTAACATACTGTATTACATTATAGATACTGTAGAGTACCTCCATAAGATCCAT